>NW_018397472.1:105-360 GCF_002168275.2 Theobroma umbraticum
CATTTGAAGTGAGTAGTAAGGCTTTTGAAGGAATGGGTGACTATAACTAGACTTTTCTTGCCAATGAATGGCTTTTCCTAACATTTTCCAATGCAAACATTGAATTTTAATCTATTTTAACTAAAAATGTAAAAAAATTCAGCCTAAAATCAATTATGAGGTTCTAAAACCATTTAGAGCGAGTAATAAAGCTTTTGAAGGCTTGAGTTACTATAAATGGGCTTTTCTTTCCAATGAATGGGTTTTTCTTCATGT
>NW_018397472.1:370-461 GCF_002168275.2 Theobroma umbraticum
AAAAATTCAATTATAATCTGTTTTTACTAAAAATGTAAAAAGATTTAACTTAAAATAAATCTTGAGGTTATAAAACCATTTAAAGCAAGTA
>NW_018397472.1:471-1086 GCF_002168275.2 Theobroma umbraticum
TGAAGGCATGGGTGACTATAAATGGACTTCTCTTGCTAATGAATGACTTTTTCTTCTCATTTCTTAAGGCAGACATTCAATTATAATCTGTTGTAACAAAAAATACAAAAAAGTTCAACTTAAAATCAATTATGAGATTATAAAATCATTTAAAGTAAGTAATAAGGCTTTTAAAGGCATAGGTGACTGTAAATGGACTTTTGTTGCCAATGAATGGGGTTTTCTTCATGTTTCTAGAGACAGACATTCAATTAGAATCTATTTTAACCCAAAATATAAAACAATTCAGCTTAAAATCAATTATGAGATTATACAATCATTTAAAGCGAGTAATAAGGTTTTTGAAAGTTTGAGTGACTATAAATGGGACTTTTCATATCAATGGATGGCTTTTGCTTCATGTTTCCTAAGGTAGACATTCAATTATAATATATTTTAATAAAAAAACTAAAAAAATTCAACTTAAAATTAATAATGAGATTATAAAACCATTTAAAGCCAATAACAAGGCTTTCGAAGGCTTAGGTGCCCATAAATGGGCTTTTCTTGCCTATGAATGGGTTTTTCTTCACATTTCCCAAGGTAAACATTCAATTATAATATGTTTTAACCAAA
>NW_018397472.1:1138-1392 GCF_002168275.2 Theobroma umbraticum
TTTAAAGCGAGTAATAAGGCTTTTGAAGGCATGAATGACTATAAATTGATATTTCTTATCAATGAATGACTTTTTCTTTACGTTTCTCAAGGTAGACAATCAACTATAATCTGTTTTAACAAAAAATGTAAAAAAATTCAATATAAAATCAATTATGAGATTGTAAAACCGTTTAAAATGAGCAATAAGGCTTTTGAGGGTTTGGGTGACTATAAATGGGCTTTTCTTGCCAATGAATGAGTTTTTCTTCATGT
>NW_018397472.1:1480-1644 GCF_002168275.2 Theobroma umbraticum
TATCAATTATGAGATTATAAAACTATTTAAAGCGAGTAATAAGGCTTTTGAAGGGTAGGGTGACTATAAGTGGGCTTTTCTTGTGAATGAGTGAGTTTTTTTTTCATGTTTTCCTAGGAAAACATTCAATTATAATCTATTTTAACTAAAAACATAAAAACAAT
>NW_018397472.1:1654-1834 GCF_002168275.2 Theobroma umbraticum
TCAATTATGGGATTATAAAACCATTTAAAGCAAGTAATAAGGTTTTTAAAGGCATGGAAGACTATAAATGGACTTTCGTTGTTAGTGAATGGCTTTTTCTTCATGTTTCTTGAGGAAAACACTTAACTATAACCTGTTCTAACCAAGAATGGAAGAAAATTAAACCTAAAATCAATTATG
>NW_018397472.1:1844-2152 GCF_002168275.2 Theobroma umbraticum
ACTATTTAAAGCGAGTAATAAGGTTTTTGAAGGGATGTGTGACTACAAATGGACTTTTGTTGCCAATGAATGGCTTTTTCTTCATATTTTTAGAGGCAAACATTCAATTATAATCTGTTTTACCCAACAATATAAACAAATTCAACTTAAAATCAATTTTGAGGTTATAAAACTATTTAAAGTAAGTAGTAAGATTTTGAAGGTATAAGTGACTATAAATTGACTTTTTTTACCAATGAAAGGGTTTTTCTTAACGTTTCCCAAGGCAGACATTCAATTATAATCTATTTTAACCAAAAATGTAAAAA
>NW_018397472.1:2162-2348 GCF_002168275.2 Theobroma umbraticum
AAAATCAATTATAAGATTATAAAACTATTTAAAGATAATAATATGGCTTTCGAAGGCTTGAGTGACAATAAATGAACTTTTTGTGCTAATGGATAGCTTTTTCTTCAAGTTTCTCAGGGTAGACATTCAATTAGAATATATTTTAACAAAAAATATAAAGCAATTCAACTTAAAATCAATTATAAG
>NW_018397472.1:2358-2503 GCF_002168275.2 Theobroma umbraticum
CATTTAAAATGAGTAATGAGGCTTTCGAACTCTTAGGTGACTATAAATAGGCTTTTCTTGCTAATAAATGGCTTTTTCATCATGTTTTCTAAGGTAAACATTCAATTATAATCCATTTTAACCAAAAATGTAAAAACATTCAACC
>NW_018397472.1:2513-2739 GCF_002168275.2 Theobroma umbraticum
TATGAGATTATAAAACCATTTAAAGTGAGTAAAAAGGCTTTCGAAAGCTTGAATGACTATAAATGGACTTTTCATATCAATAGATGGCTTTTGCATCATGTTTCCCAAGGCAGAGATTCAATTATAAAATATTTTCATCAAAAAAATAAAAAAATATAATTTAAAATTAATTATGAGATTATAAAACTATTTAACGTTAGCAATATGACTTTCAAAGGCTCAACTG
>NW_018397472.1:2749-3188 GCF_002168275.2 Theobroma umbraticum
GGCTTTTCTAGCCAATGAATGGCTTTTTCTTCATATTTCTTAAGGTAAACATTTAATTAGAATCTGTTTTAACCAAAAATGTAAAAAATTCAACCTTAAATCAATTATGAGATTATAAAACCGTCTAAAGCTAGTAATAAGGTTTTTGAAGGCATGGGTGACTATAAATGAACTTCTCTTACCAATGAATGGTTTTTTCATCATGTTTCCCAAGGTAGACATTCAATTATAATCTGTTTTAATCAAAAATGTAAAAATGTTCAACTTAAAATCAATTATGAGATTATAAAACCATTTCAGATAAGTAATAAGGCTTTTGAAGGCATGAGTGACTATAAATGGACTTTTGTCTCTAATGAATGGGGTTTTCTTCACATTTCTAGAGGCAGACATTCAATTATAATTTGTTTTAACACAAAATGTAAAAAAATTCAACCTA
>NW_018397472.1:3198-4911 GCF_002168275.2 Theobroma umbraticum
TGAGATTGTAAAACCATTGAAAGTGAGTAATAAGACTTTTGAAGGCTATGGTGACTATAAGTGGGCTTTTCTTGCAAATGAATGTGTTTTTCTTCAAGTTTTTCTAGGAAAACATTTATTTATAAATTTTTTTAACACAAAATGTAAAAAAATTCAACCTAAAATAAGTTATTAGCTTATAAAACCATTTAAAGCAAGTAGTAAGGCTTTTTAAGGCATGGGTAAATATAAATGGATTTTCATTGTTAATGATTTTTTTTTTTACGTTTCTTGAGACAGACACTTAACTATAACTTGTTCTAACTAAGAATGCAAGAAAATTCAACCTAAAATCAATGATGAGTTTATAAAACTATTGAAAGCGAGTAATTAAGGCTTTTGAAGGGATAGATGAATATAATTGTTGTTTTCTTGCCAATGAATGGCTTTTTCTTCATGTTTCCCAAGGCAAACATTCAATTATAATCTATTTTAATAAAAAATGTAAAAATAATCAACTTAAAATCAATTATGAGATTATAAAACCATTTAAAGCGAGTAAAAAAGCTTTGAAAAGCTTGAGTGACTATAAATGGACTTTTCATATCAATAGATGGCTTTTGCATCATGTTTTTCAAGGCAGACATTGAATTCTAATATATTTTCATCAAAAAAGTAAAAAAAATATAATTTAAAATCAATTATGAGATTATAAAACTATTTAAAGCGAGTAATATGACTTTCAAAGGCTCAACTGACTATAAATGGGCTTATTTAGCCAATGAAAAGCTTTTTCTTCATGTTTCTCAAGAAAAACATTCAATTAGAATCTGTTTTAATGAAAAATATAAAACATTCAACTTAAAATCAAATATGAGATTATAAAAACATCTAAAGCTAGTACTAAGGCTTTTGAAGGCATGGGTGACTATAAATGGACTTCTCTTCCCAATGAAATAGTTTTTCACCATGTTTCCTAAGGTAGACATTCAATTATAATCTGTTTTAACAAAAAATGTAAGAAAGTTTAACTTAAAATCAATTATGAGATTGTAAAACCATTTCAGGCAAGTAAGAAGGTTTTTGAAGGCATGGGTGACTATAAATGGACTTTTGTTGCCAATGAATGAGGTTTTCTTCACGTTTCTAGAGGTAGACATTCAATTATAATTTGTTTTAACCCAAAATGTAAAAACATTCAACCTAAAATCAATTATGAGATTATGAAACCATTTGTAGTGAGTAGTAAAGCTTTTGAAGGCTAGGGTGACTATAAGTGGGTTTTTCTTGCAAATGAATAGGTTTTTCTTCATGATTCTCTAGTAAAACATTCATTTATATTTTTTTTAACAAAATATGTAAAAAAATTCAACCTAAAATCAATTATTAGCTTATAAAACTATTTAAAGCGAGTAGTAAGGCTTTTGAAGGCATGCGTGAATATAAATGGATTTTACAATTGTCAACATAAATGACTTTTTTCTTTAGCGATTCTTAAGGTAGACATCATAAGTATAACCTGTTCTAACCAAGAATGCAAGAAAATTCAACCTAAAATCAATTGAGTTTATAAAACTATTGAAAGTGAGTAATTAAGGCTTTTAAAGGTATAGGTGAATGTAATTGGAGTTTTTTTGCCAATGAATGGCTTTTTCTTCATGTTTCCAAATGCAAAAATTTAATTATAATTTGTTTTAACAAAAAATGTAAAAACATTCAACTTAAAATCAATTA
>NW_018397472.1:5033-7588 GCF_002168275.2 Theobroma umbraticum
AAAAGTAAAAAAATATAATTTAAAATCAATTATGAGATTATAAAACTATTTAAATTGAGCAATAGGACTTTCAAAGGCTCAACTAACTATAAATGGGCTTTTCTAGCCAATGAATGGTTTTCTCTTCATGTTTTACAAGGCAGATATTCAATTATAATTTGTTTTAACCAAAAATGTGAATAAATTCTACTTAAAATCAATTATGAGATTATAAAATTATGTAAAGCGAGTACTAAAGCTTCAGAAGGCTTAGGCTACTATAAATGGGCTTTTCTTTCCAATGAATAAGTTTTTCTTTATGTTTCCTAAGGAAAACATTCAATTATAATCTGTTTTAACTAAAAACATAAAAAAATTCAATCTAAAATCAATTATGAATTATAAAACTATTTAAAGCGAGTAATAAGGCTTTTGAAATGGATTTTTGTTGTTAATGAATGGCTTTTTCTTCACATTTATTGAGGCAGACACTTAACTATAACTTGTTCTAACCAAGAATGTAAGAAAATTCAGCCTAAAATCAATTATGAGTTTATAAAACTACTGAAAGTGAGTAATAAGGCTTTTGAAGGGATAGGTTAATATAATTGGAGTTTTCTTCCAATGAATGGCTTTTTCTTCATGTTTTCCAAGGTAAACATTTAATTATAATCTGTTTTAACAAAAAATGTAAAAACATTCAACTTAAAATCAATTATGAGATTATAAAACCATTTAAAGCGAGTAATAAGTCTTTCAAAAGCTTGAGTGACAATAAATAGACTTTTCATATCAATAGATGGCTTTTACTTCATGCTTTCCAAGGCAGGCATTCAATTATAAAATATTTTTATCAAAAAAGTAAAAAAATATAATTTAAAATCAATTATGAGATTATAAAACTATTTAAAGCGAGTAATATGACTTTCAAATGCTCAACTAACTATAAATGGGCTTTTCTAGCCAATGAATGGCTTTTTCTTCATGTTTCTTAAGGTAAACATTTAATTATAATCTATTTTAACTAAAATTGTAAAAAATTCAATTTAAAATCAATTATGAGATTATAAAACCATCTAAAGCTTGTAATAAGGCTTTTAAAGGCGTGGATGACTATAAATAGACTATTCTTGTCAATGAATGGCTTTTTCATCATGTTTTCCAAGGTAGACATTCAATTATAATCTGTTTTAACAAAAAATATAAAAAAGTTCAACTTAAAATCAATTATGAGATTATAAAACCATTTTAGAGAAGTAATAAGGCTTTTGAAGGCATGAGTGACTGTAAATGGACTTTTGTTGCTAACGAATGGGGTTTTCTTCATGTTTCTAAAGGTAGACATTCAATTATAATGTGTTTTAACCCAAAATGTAAAAAAATTCAACCAAAAATTAATTATTAGATTGTAAAACCATTTAAAGTGAGTAACAAGACTTTTGAAGGGTTAGGTGACTATAAGCGAGCTTTTCTTGCAAATGAATGGGTTTCTCTTCATGTTTTCCTAGGAAAACATTCATTTATAATTTGTTTTAATAAAAAATGTAAAAAAATTCAACCTAAAATCAATTATTAGCTATAAAATCATTTAAAGCGAGTAGTAAGGCTTTTGAAGGCATTGGTGAATATAAATGGATTCCCTTTGTTAATGAATGGCTTTTTCTTTACGTTTCTTAAGGCATACACTTAACTATAACCTGTTCTAACTAAGAATGCAAGAAAATTCAGCCTAAAATCAATTATGAGTTTATAAAACTATTGAAAGTGAGTAATAAGGCTTTTGAAGGGATAGGTGAATGTAATTGGAGTCTTCTTGCCAATGAATGGCTTTTTCTTCATGTTTCCTAAGGCAAACTTTTAATTATAAAGTGTTTTAACAAAAAATATAAAAACATTCAACTTAAAACCAATTATGAGATTATAAAACCATTTAAAGCGAGTAATAAGGCTTTCGGAAGCTTGAGTGACTATAAACGGACCTTTCATATCAATAGATGGCTTTGGCTTCATGCTTCCCAAGACAGACATTCAATTATAAAATATTTTCATTAAAAAAGTAAAAAAATATAATTTAAAATCAATTATGAGATTATAAAACTTTTTAAAGCGAACAATATGACTTTCAAAGTCTCAACTGACTATAAATAGGCTTTTTTAGCCAATGAATGGCTTTTTCTTCATGTTTCCCAAGGCAAACCTTCAATTATAATCTATTTTAACAAAAAATGTAAAAAATTCAACTTAAAATCAATTATGAGATTATAAAACCATCTAAAGCTAGTAATAAAGCTTTTGAAGGCATGGGTGACTATAAATAGACTTCTCTTGCCAACGAATGGCTCTTTCATGATGTTTTCCAAGGTAGACATTAAATTATAATCTTTTTTAACTAAAAATATAAAAAATTTCAACTTAAAACTAATTATGAGATTATAAAACCATTTTATGGAAGTAACAAGGCTTTTGGAGGTATGAGTGACTATAAATAGACTTTTGTTGCCAATGAATGGGGTTTTCTTCACATTTCTAGAGATAGACATTCAATTATAATTTTTTTTAACCAAAAATGTAAAAAA
>NW_018397472.1:7598-7886 GCF_002168275.2 Theobroma umbraticum
AAATCAATTATGAGATTGTAAAACCATTTAAAATGAGTAATAAGGCTTTTGAAGACTTGGGTGACTATAAGCAGGCTTTTCTTGCAAATAAATGGGTTTTTTTTCATATTTTCCTAGGAAAACATTCATTTATAATTTTTTTAATAAAAAATGTAAAAAAATTCAACCTAAAATCAATTATTAGCTTATAATACAATTTAAAGCGAGTAGTAAGGCTTTTGAAGGCATTAGTGAATATAAATAGATTCCTGTTGTTAATGAAAGGCTTTTTCTTTACATTTCTTAAGG
>NW_018397472.1:7944-8054 GCF_002168275.2 Theobroma umbraticum
AATGCAAGAAAATTCAACCTAAAATCAATTATGAGTTTATAAAGCTATTGAAAGTGAGTAATTAAGGCTTTTGAAGGGATATGTGAATATAATTAGAGTTTTCTTGCCAA
>NW_018397472.1:8274-8468 GCF_002168275.2 Theobroma umbraticum
TTATGAGATTATAAAACCATTTAGAGTGAGTAATAAGGCTTTCGAAAGATTGAGTGACTATAAATGGACTTTTTATATCAATAGATGGCTTTTGCTTCATGTTTCCCAAGGTAGACATTCGATTATAAGATATTTTCATCAAAAAAGTAAAAAAATCTTTAAAGTGAGCAATATGACTTTCAAAGGCTCAACTG
>NW_018397472.1:8478-8928 GCF_002168275.2 Theobroma umbraticum
GGCTTTTCTAGCCAATGAATGGCTTTTTGTTCATGTTTCCCGAGGCAAACCTTCAATTATAATCTATTTTAACCAAAAATGTTAAAAATTCAACTTAAAATCAATGATGAGATTATAAAACTATCTAAAGCTAGTAATAAGGCTTTTGAAGGCATGGGTGACTATAAATGGACTTCTCTTACCAATAAATGGCTTTCTCATCATGTTTCCCAAGGTAGACAATCAATTATAATCTGTTTTAACTAAAAATATGAAAAAGTTCAACTTGAAATCAATTATGAGATTATAAAACAATTTCGGGCAAGTAATAAGGCTTTTGAAGACATGAGTGACTATAAATGGCTTTTGTTGCCAATGAATGGGGTTTTCTTCATGTTTCTAGAGGCAGACATTCAATTATAATTTGTATTAACCCAAAATGTAAAAAAATTTAACCTAAAATCAATTATG
>NW_018397472.1:8938-9375 GCF_002168275.2 Theobroma umbraticum
ACTATTTAAAGTGAGTAATAAGGCTTTTGAAGGCTAGGGTGACTATAAGTGGGCTTTTCTTGAAAATGATGGGTTTTTCTTCATGTTTCCCTAGGAAAACATTCATTTATAATTTGTTTTAACAAAAAATATAAAAAAATTCAACCTAAAATCAATTATGGTATTATAAAACTATTTAAAGCGAGTAGTAAGGCTTTTGAAGGCATGGGTGAATATAAATGGATTTTCATTATTAATTAATGACTTTTGCTTTACGTTTTTTGAGACAGACACTTAACTATAACCTGTTCTAACCAAGAATGTAAGAAAATTTAACCTAAAGTCAATTATAAGTTTATAAAACTATTGAAAGTGAGTAATTAAGGGTTTTGAAGGGATAGGTGAATATAATTAGAGTTTTTTTGCCAATGAATGGCTTTTTTTTCATGTTTCCCAAG
>NW_018397472.1:9447-13477 GCF_002168275.2 Theobroma umbraticum
GAGTAATAAGGCTTTCGAAAGCTTGAGTGACTATAAATAGACTTTTCATATCAATAGATAGCTTTTGCTTCACGTTTCCAAAGGCAAACATTCAATTATAATATATTTTCATCAAAAAAGAAAAAAATATAATTTAAAATCAATTATGAGATTATAAAACTATTTAAAACGAGCTTGGCTCAACTGACTGTAAATACGCTTTTCTAGCCAATGAATGGCTTTTTCTTCATGTTTCTCAAGGCAAACATTCAATTATAATATGTTTTAACCAAAAATGTAAAAAATTCAACTTAAAATCAATTATAAGATTATAAAACCATTTAAAGCTACTAATAAGGCTTTTGAAGGCATGAGTGACTATAAATAGATTTTTCTTGCTAATGGACGCCTTTTTCTTCATGTTTTCTAAGGCAGACATTCAATTATAATCTGTTTTCACTAAAAATGTAAAAAAATTCAACTTAAAATCAATTATGGGATTGCATAACCATTTAAAGCGAGTAATAGAACTTTTGAAGGCATAAGTGACTATAAATGGGCTTTTCTTGTCAATGAATGACTTTTTCTTCACGTTTCATGAGGTAGATATTTAATTACAATTTGTTTTAAACAAAAATATGTAAAAATTTAACCTAAAATCAATTATGAAATTATAAAACTATTTAAAGCTAGTAACAAGGCTTTTGAATGCTTGGATGACTATAAATGGGCTTTTCTTTCAAATAAATAGATTTTTCCTCATATTTCCCAAGGTAAACTTTCAGTTATAATATATTTTAACCAAAAATGCATAAAAG
Source organism: Theobroma umbraticum (assembly GCF_002168275.2). Classification (NCBI taxonomy): domain Eukaryota; kingdom Viridiplantae; phylum Streptophyta; class Magnoliopsida; order Malvales; family Malvaceae; genus Theobroma; species Theobroma umbraticum. The sequence continues at coordinate 10,245 of NW_018397472.1, forward strand.
TTCAACCTAAAATCAATTATGAGATTATAGAACTATTAAAGGAAGTAATAAGGGTTTTGAAGATATGAGTGACTATAAATGGACTTTTGTTGCCAATGAATGAGGTTTTCTTCACGTTTCCAAAGGTAAAGATTTATTATAATCTATTTTAACTCAATATAAAAAAATTCAACTTAAAATCAATTATGAGATTATAAAACCATTTAAAGCGAGTAATAAGGCTTTCGAACGTTTGAGCGACTATAAATGGACTTTTCATATCAATGGATGGCTTTTACTTCATGTTTCCTAAGACAAACATTCAATTACAATATATGTTAATCAAAAAAGTAAAAAAATTCAACTCAAAATCGATTATGAGATTATAAAACAATTTAAAGTGAGTAATAAGTCTTTTGAAGGGCCGAGTGACTATAAATAGGCTTTTCTTGCCAATAAATGGGTTTTTCTTTCTATTTTTTGAGGTAAACATTCAATTACAATATATTTTAGTAAAACATATGAAATAATTTAACTTAAAATCAATTATGAGATTATAAAACTATTTAAAGCGAGTAATAAGGCTTTTGAAGGCATGGGTGACTATAAATGGACCTTTCTTGTCAATGAATAGCTTTTTCCTCATATTTTTGAAGGTAGATAGTCAATTACAATCTGTTTTAGCTAAAAATGTTAAACAATTCAACCTAAAATCAATTATGGGATCGCGAAACTTTTTAAAGTGAGTAACAAGGCTTTCGAAGGTATGGGTGACTATAAATGGACTTTTCTTGTCAACGAATAGCTTTTGCTTCATGTTTACCAAGGCAGACATTCAATTATAATCTATTTTAACTAAAAATGTAAAAAAATTCAACCTAGAATCAATTATAAAATTATAAAATCATTTAAAGTGAGTAATAAGGCTTTTGAATACTTGGGTGATTATGAATGGACTTTCTTGCAAATAAATGGATTTTTCTTCATGTCTCACAAGGCAAACATTTAGTTATAATCTGTTTTAACTAAAAATAGAAAAAAAATTCAACCTGAAATCAATTATGAGGTTATAAAACCATTTAAAACAAGTAATAAGGCTTTTAAAGGTATGGGTGACTATAAATGGACTTTTATTGCCAATGAATGGCTTTTTCTTTACGTTTCTTGAGGTGGACATTCAATTATAATCTATTTTAACGAAAAGTGTAAAAAAATTCAACTTAAAATCAAATTTAAAATTATAAAACTATTTAAAGCGAGTAATTACGCTTTTGAAGGCATAGGTGACTATAAATGACTTTTCTTGCCAATAAATAGGTTTTTCTTTACGTTTCCTAAGGTAGACATATAATTATAATCTATTTTAATCGAAAATGTAAGCAAATTCAACTTAAAATCAATTATAAGATTATAAAACCATTTCAAGCGAGTAATAAGGCTTTTGAAGGCTTGAGTGATAATAAATTGACTTTTTATCCTAATGGATGGTTTTTACTTTACGTTTCTCAAGGCAGACATTCAATTATAATATATTTTAATAAAAAATATAATAAAATTCAACTTAAAATCAATTATGAGATTATAAAACCATTCAAAGCGAGTAATAAAGCTTTTGAAGGCTTAGGTGAATATAAATGGGCTTTTCTTACCAATAAAAGGCTTTTTTTCATGTTTCCCAAGGTAAAAATTTAATTATAATCTATTTTAACCAAAAATGTAAAAAAATTCAAATTAGAATTAATTTTGAGGTTATAAAACCATTTAAAACGAATAATAAGGCTTTTGAAGACATGGGTGACTATAAATGGGTTTTTCTTGCCAATGATTGGCTTTTTCTTCACATTTCTCAAGGTAGACATTCAATTATAATCTGTTTAAACAAAAAATGTAAAAAAAATTTAACTTAAAATCAATTATGAGATTATAAAACAATTTAAAGTGAGTAATAAGGCTTTCAAAGGCTTTGATGATTATAAATGGATTTTCTTGTCAATGAATGGATTTTTCTTCATGTTTTCCTAGGCAAACATTCAATTATAATCTATTTTAACTAAAAATGTAAAACAATTTAGCCTAAAATCAATTATGAGATTATAAAATTATTTAAAGTGAGTAATAAGGCTTTTAAAGGCATGGGTGAATATAAATGAATTTTTGTTGTTAATGAATGGCTTTTTCTTCATATTTCTTGAGGTAGACACTTAACCATAACCCATTCTAACTAAGAATGCAAGAAAATTTAACCTAAAATCAATTATGAGTTTATAAAACTATTGAAAAAGAGTAATAAGGCTTTTGAAGGGATAAGTGAATATAGTTAGAGTTTTCTTGCCAATGAATGGCTTTTTCTTCATATTTCTTGAGGTGAATATTTAATTATAATATGTTTTAACTAACAATGTAAAAAAATTCAACTTAAAATTAGTTATAAGATTATTAAACCATTTAAAGCGAGTAATACGACTTTTAAGGGAATAGGTGACTGTAAATGGACTTTTCTTGCCAATGAATGGCTTTTTCTTCATGGTTTTTAAGGCACACACTTAATTATAACTTTTTTTAACCAAAAATGTAAAAAAATTCAACCTAAAATCAATTATGAGTTTATAAAACTATTTAAAGCAAGTAATAAGGCTTTTAAAGGGATGGGTTACTATCAATAGTCTTTTGTTGTCAATAAATGTCTTTTTCTTTAAGTTTTCAGACGTAGACATTCAATTACAATCTATTTTAAGCAAAAATGTAAAAAAATTTAACTTAAAATTAATTATGAGATTGTAAAATCATTTAAAGCGAGTAATAAGACTTTCGAGGGCTTAGGTGACTGTAAATGGGCTTTTCTTGCCAATGAATGAGTTTTTCTTTACGTTTCTCAAGGTCAACATTCAATTACAATCTATTTTAACCAAAAATGTAAAATAATTCAACCTGAAATCAATTGTGAGATTATAATACCATTTAAAGTGAGTAATTAGGCTTTCAAAGGCATGGGTGACTATAAATGGACTTTTTTTGTCAATGAATAACTTTTTCTTCATGTTTCTCAAGGAAGATAGATAATTATAATCTATTTGAACCAAAAATATAAAAATATTCAACCTAAAATCAATTATGAGATTGTAAAACCATTTAAAGCGAGTAATAAGGCTTTCGAAGGGATGGATGACTATAAATGGACTTTTTTTATCAATGAATAGTTTTGTCTTCACGTTCTCCATGGCAAACATTCAATTATAATCTGTTTTACCCAAAAA
>NW_018397472.1:13487-14684 GCF_002168275.2 Theobroma umbraticum
TTCAACTTAAAATCAAATATGAGATTACAAAATAATTTAAAATGAGTAATAAGGCTTTTGAGGGAATGGGTGACTATAAATGGACATTTTTTGCCAAAAATGTAAGAAAATTCAACCTAAAATCAATTATGAGATTATAAAGCTATATGAAGTGAGTAGTAAGGCTTTTAAAGGATTGGGTCACTATAACTAGACTTTTCTTGTCAATCAATGGCTTTTCCTCACATTTTCCAATACAAACATTGAATCATAATTTGTTTTAACCAAAAATATAAAAAAATTCAACTTAAAATCAATTATGAGGTTATAAAACCATTTAAAGCAAGTAATAAGGCTTTTGAAAGCTTGAGTGACTATAAATAGGCTTTTCTTGGGAATGAATGGGTTTTTCTTCATGTTTCCCAAGGTAAACATTCAATTATAATTTGTTTTTACAAAAAATGTAAAAAGCTTTAACTTAAAATCAATTTTAAGGTTATAAAACCATTTAAAGCGAGTAATAAGGCTTTTGAAGGCATTGGGTGACTATAAATGGACTTCTCTTATCAATGAATGGTCTTTTCTTGTCGTTTTCTAAGGCAGACATTCAATTATAATCTATTGTAACCAAAAATGAAAAAAAATTCAACTTAAAATCAATTATGAGATTGTAAAACCATTTAAAGCAAGTAATAAGGTTTTTGAAGGTATGGGTGACTATAAATGGACTTTTGTTGCCAATGAATGCATTTTTTTTTTATGTTTCGAGAGGTAGACATTCAATTAGAATCCATTTTAACCCAAAATATAAAACAATTCAGTTTAAAATAAGGTATGAGATTATAAAATCATTTAAAACTAGTAATAAGGGTTTCGAAAGTTAGAGTAACTATAAATAGACTTTTCATATCAATGGATGGCTTTTGCTTCATGTTTCCCAAGGCAAACATTTAATTATAATATATTTTAATAAAAAATGAAAAAAATTCAGCTTCAAATCAATGATGAGATTATAAAACCATTTAAAGCCGATAACAAGGCTTTCAAAGGCTTAGGTGCCTATAAATGGGATTTTCTTCCATATGAATGGGTTTTTTTTCATATTTCCTGAGATAAACATTCAATTACAATATGTTTTAACTTAAAGTGTAAAACAATTCAACCTAAATCAATTATGAGGTTATAAAACCATTTAAAGCAAGTAATAAGGCTTTTGAA
>NW_018397473.1:0-3493 GCF_002168275.2 Theobroma umbraticum
AATTGATTTTAAGTTGAATTTTTTTATATTTTTTGTTAAAATATATTATAATTGGATCTTTTCTTTGGGAAACGTGAAGCAAAAGAAACCCATTGGTAGAAAAAGTCAATTTATAGTCACTCAATCCATATAACTCGCTTCATATTGTTTTATAATCTCATAATTAATTTTAAGTTGAATTTTTTTACATTTTTGGTTAAAACAAATAATATTTGAAAGTCTACCTCATGAAATGTGAAGAAAAAGCCATTCATTGGCAAGAAAAGTCGATTTATAGTCACTCATTCCTTTAAAAGCCTTATTACTCGCTTTAAATAGTTTTATAATCTCATAATTGATTTTAAGTTGAATTTTTCCATATTATTAGTTAAAATAGATTATAATTGAATGTTAACCTTAGGAAATATGAAGCAAAAGCCATCCATTGAAAAGAAAAGCCCATTTATAGTAACCCATACCTTCAAAAAACTTATTAGTTGTTTTAAGTGATTTTGTAATCTCATAACTGATTTTAAGTTGAATGATTTTACATTTTTTATTAAAACAGATTACAATTGAATGTCTGTCTCTAGAAACATAAAGAAAAAGCCATTCATTTACATGAAAAGTCTATTTATATTCACCCATGCCTTAGAAAGACTTATTTCTCGCTTTAAATGATTTTGTAACCTCATAATTGATTTTAAGTTTAATTTTTTTATATTGTTAGTTAAAATAGATTATAATTGAATGCTTATCTTAGGAAACATCAACTAAAAGCCATCCATTTGAAAGAAAAGTCTATTTATAGTCAACCATACCTTTGAAAGCCTTATTACTTGCTTTAAATGGTTTCATAATCTCACAATTGATTTTAAGTTAAACTTTCTTATTTTTTTGGTTAAAATATATTATAGTTAAATGTCTACTTTAGGAAAAGTGAAGCAAAAGCCATCCATTGGTAAGAAAATTCCATTCATAGTCACTCAAGCCTTCAAAAGCCTTATTACTCACTGTAATTAGTTTTGTAATCTCATAATTGATTTTCAGTTGAATTTTTTTGCATTTTTGATTAAAACAGATTATATTTGAAAGTTTACCTTGAGAAACGTGAAAAAAAATCCCATCATTGGTAAGAAAAGTTCATTTATAGTCATCCATTCCTTCAAAAGCCTTATTACTTATTTTAAATGGTTTCTGAATCTCATAATCAATTTTAAGTGAAATTTTTTGATATTTTTGGTTAAAATATTTTATAATTGAATGTTTGCTTCTGAAAACATGAAGCAAAAGCTATCCACTAGAAAGGAAAATCTATTTATAGTTACTCAACCATTCGAAACCCTTAGTACTAGTTTTAAATGGTTTTATAATCTCATAATTGATTTTAAGTTGAACTGTTTTTATATTTTAGGCTAAAGCAGATTATATTTAAATGTCTGCCTTGAAAAACATAAAGAAAAAGTCATTCATTGAGAAAAACAACCCATTTATTTTAATAAAAAATATAAACAAATTCAACTTAAAATCAATTATGAGACTATAAAACTATTTAAAGTGAGTAATAAGGCTTTTGAAGGCTTGAGTGACTATAAATAGATTTTTCTTACTAGTAGATGGCTTTTACTTTATGTTTTCAAAAGTAGACATTCAATTATAATATATTTTAACTAAAAATCTAAACAAATTTAACTGAAAATCAATTATGAGATTATAAAACCATTTAAAGCAGAAAATAAGGCTTTCGAAGCAATAGGTAACTATAAATGGACTTTCCTTACCAATGAATGGTATATTCTTCACATTTCCCCAGGTAAACATTTAAATATAATCTATTTTAACTAAAAATATAAAAAACGTCAACTTAAAATCAATTGTGAGATTATAAAACTATTTAAAGTGAGTAATAAAGTTTTCAAAGGCTTGAGTGAATATAAATGAGACTTTTCATACTAATGGATTGCTTTTGCTTTACGTTTTTCGAGGTAGACATTCAGTTATAATATATTTTAGACAAAATGTAAAAAAAGTCAGCTTGAAATCAATTATGAGATTATAAAACCATTTAAAGCAAGTAATAAGGGTTTGATAGTATGGGTGACTATAAATGGACTTTTTTTACTAATGAAAGGCTTTTTCTTCATATTTATCTAGGCAAACATTCAATTATTATCTGTTTTAACTAAAATTGTAAAAAAATTTATATTAAAATCAAATATCATATTATAAAACTATTTAAAGTGAGTAATAAAGTGGTCAATGGCATGGGAGACAATAATGGACTTTTCTTACCAATGAAAGGCTTTTTCTTCATGTTTCTTAATGCAGACATTCAATTATTATCCGTTTTAACTAAAAATGTAAAAATAAATTCAACCTAAAATCAATTATGGGACTATAAAACCATTTAAAACAAGTAATAAGGCTTTCGAAGGCTTGAGTAAATATTAATAGAATTTTCTTACCAATAGTTGTCTTTTGCTTCATGTTTCCTTATATAGACATTCATTTATAATATATTTTAACCAAAAATGTAAAAAAATTTAACTTTAAATCAATTATGAGACTATAAAACCATTTAAAGAAAGTAATAAGGCTTTTCAAATGCTTGAGTGACTATATATGGATTTTCTTACCAGTGGATGGCTTTTGCCTCATGTTTCTCAAAGTAGACATTCAATTATTATCTGTTTTAACTAAAAATATAAAAAAATTCAACTTAAAATCAATTATGAGATTATAAAACCATTTAAAGCGAGTAATAAAGCTTTTCGTAGGCCTCAATGAATATAAATAGATTTTTCTTGTCAATGGATGGCTTTTGCTTCATGTTTCTCAAGGCAGACATTTAGTTATAATATATTTTAATCAAAAATAAAAAAAAATTAACTTAAAATCAATTATGAGATTATAAAACCATTTAATATGAGTAATAAGGTGTTCGATGGCATAGATGACAATAAATGGACTTCACTCGCTAATGAACGATTTTTTCTTCACGTATCTCAAGGTAAACATTCACTTATTATTTGTTTTAGCTAAGAATGTAAAACAAAATTAACTTAAAATCAATTTTGAGATTATACAACCATTTAAAGCAAGTAATAATACTTCCGAAGGCTTGAGTGAATATAAATAGACTATTTTTTGCAAAGGATGACTTTTTCTTCATGTTTCCCGAGGTAGACATTCATTTCTAATATATTTTAACAAAAATATAAAAAAAAACTCAACTTAAAATCAATTATGAGACTATAAAACTATTTAAAAAGAATAGTAAGGCTTTCGAAGGCTTAAGTGACTATAAATGAACTTTTCTTGTCGGTGCATGACTTTTGCTTGATGTTTCCCAAAGTCGACATTCAATTATAATATATTTTAATCAAAAATTTTAAAAAGGTTTACTTAAAACCAATTATGAAATTATAAAATCATTTAAAGCAAGCAATAAGGCTTTCGAAGGAATAGATGACTATAAATAAACTTTTCTTGCTAATGAATGATGTTTTCTTCA
>NW_018397473.1:3588-4801 GCF_002168275.2 Theobroma umbraticum
AATTCAACTTAAAATAAATTATGAGATTATAAAACAATTTAAAGCGAGTAATAAAGTTTTCAAACGTTTGGGTGAATATAAATTAGACTTTTCTTGCCAATGGATTGCTTTTGCTTCATGCTTCCTAAGGTAGACATTCAGTTATATTATATTTTAACCAAACTGTAAAAAGGTTTAACTTAAAATCAATTATGAGATTATAAAACCATTTAAAGCAAGTACTAAGTCTTTCGAACACTTGAGTGACTATAAATGGACTTTTCTTACCAATAGGTGGCTTTTGCTTCATGTTTCCTGAAGCAGACATTCAATTATGATCTGTTTTAACTAAAAATGTAAAACAATTCAACTTAAAATCAATTATGAGATTATAAAACCATTCAAAGCCAATAATAAGGGTTTCAAAGGCTTGAGTGAATATAAATAGACTTTTCTTACCAATGGATGGCCTTTGCTTTATGTTTCTTGAGTTAAACATTCAACCATAATATATTCTAACTAAAAATGTAAGACAAATTCAACTTAAAATCAATTATAAGAGTATAAAAGCATTTAAAGTGAGCAATAACGCGTTAAATGGCATGGGTGGCAATAAATGAGTTTTTCTTGCTAATGAATGGCTTTTTCTTCATGTTTCCTGAGATAGACATTCAATTATAATCTGTTTTAGCCAAAAATATAAAAAAATTCAATTTAAAATCGATTATGAGATTATAAAACCATTTAAAGTGAGCAATCAGGCTTTCAAAGGCTTGAGTGAATATAAATAGACTTTTCTTGGCAACAGATGACTTTTACTTCATTTTTCTCTAGGTAGACATTCAGTTCTAATATATTTTAACCAAAAATGTAAAAAATTTAACTCAAAATTAATTATGAGACTCTAAAACCATTTAAAGTGAGCAATAAGGCTTTTGAAGGCTTGAGTGACCATAAATTGACTTTCCTTACCAGTGGATGGCTTTGCTTTATGTTTTTCAAAGTAGACATTCAATTATAATATATTTTAACCAAAAATGTGAACAAATTCAACTTAAAATCAATTATGAGATTATAAAACCATTTAAAGTGAGTAATAAGGCTTTCGAAGGCTTGGGTGACTATAAATAGACATTTCTTGCTAATGGGTCACTTTTGATGGATGTTTCTCAAAGCAAACATTCAATTATAATATGTTTTAGCCAAAAATATAAAAAAATTCAACTTCAAATCA
>NW_018397473.1:4811-5182 GCF_002168275.2 Theobroma umbraticum
TAGAAAACCATTTAAAGCGAGTAATAAGATTTTTATAGGAACAAGTGACTATAAATGGACTTTTCTTGACAATGAATGATTTTCTCTTTATGTTTCCTGAGTAAGACATTCAATTATAATCTCTTTTAACCAAATATGTAAAAACATTGAGCTCAAAATCAATTATAAGATTACAAAATCATTTAAAGCGAGTAATAAGGCATTTGAAGGCTTGAGTGGCTAGAAATGGACTTTTCTTGCGAATGTGTGGCTTTTGCTTCACGTTTCTTAAAGCAGATATTCAATTATTATCTGTTTTAATAAAAAATGTAAAAACGTTCAGCTTAAAATCAATTATGAGATTATACAACCATTTAAAGCAAGTAATAAGG
>NW_018397473.1:5192-5490 GCF_002168275.2 Theobroma umbraticum
CTTGAGTGAATATAAATATACTATTCTTTACAATGGATGACTTTTGCTTCATGTTTCCCAAGGTAGACATTCAATTCTAATATATTTTAACCAAAAGTGTAAAAAAATTCATCTTAAAATCAATTATGAGACTATAAAACCATTTAAAGCGAGTAAGAAAGCTGTCAAAGGCTTGAGTGACTATAAATGGACTTTTCTTGCCAATACAAGGCTTTTGCTTGATGTTTCCTAAAGCAAACATTCAATTATAATATATTTTAATAAAAAATATAAAAAAGTTTAACTTAAAATCAATTAT
>NW_018397473.1:5500-5835 GCF_002168275.2 Theobroma umbraticum
AACCATTTAAAGCAAGTAATAAGGCTGTCGAAGGAATAAAAAACTATAAATGAACTTTTATTGCCAATGAATGGGGTTTTCTTCATGTTTCTCAAGGTAGACATTCAAATATAATCTGTTTTAGTCAAAGTATAAAAAAAATCAACATAAAATCAACTATAAGATTATAAAACTATTTAAAGAAAGTAATAAAGCTTTCAAAGGCTTGAGTGAATATAAATTAGGCTTTTTTTGTCAATAGATTGCTTTTGCTTCACATTTACCGAGGTAGACATTTAGTTATAATATATTTTAATCATAATGTAAAAAAAAATTCAACTTAAAATCAATTATGA
>NW_018397473.1:5845-6112 GCF_002168275.2 Theobroma umbraticum
CCATTTAAAGCAAGTAATAAGGTGTTCGATGGCATGAGTGACTATAAATGGACTTTACTTACTAATGAAAGGCTTTTTCTTCACATTTGTCAAGAAAAACATTCAATTATTATCTATTTTAACTAAAAATGTTAAAAAAAATTCAACGTAAAATCAAATATGAGATTATAAAATCATTTAAAGCGTAATAAGGTGGTCGATGGCATGGGTGATTATAAATGGACTTTTCTTATCAATGAAAGGCTTTTTCTTCATGTTTCTCAAGGT
>NW_018397473.1:6122-6241 GCF_002168275.2 Theobroma umbraticum
TTATTATCTGTTTTAACCAAAACTGTGAAAGAATTCAACTTAAAATTAAATATCTGATTATAAAACTATTTAAAGCGAGCAATAAGGCAGTCGATGGCATGGACGACTATAGTAAAGTT
>NW_018397473.1:6251-6484 GCF_002168275.2 Theobroma umbraticum
TGAATAGTTTTTTCTTCACATTTCTCTAGGCAGACATCCAAATATAATCTATGTTAACCAAAAATGTAAAAGAATTGAACTTAAAATCAATTATGAGATTATAAAATTATTTCAAGTGAGTAATAAGGCTTTCGAAGTCATGGGTGACTATAAATGAACTTTTCTTGCTAATAAATGGCTTTTTCTTCACGTTTTTAAGGTAGACATTCAATTATAATCTGTTTTAACCAAAA
>NW_018397473.1:6494-6679 GCF_002168275.2 Theobroma umbraticum
ATTCAATTTAAAATCAATTATGACTTTATAAAACCATTTAAAGCAAGTAATATAGCTTTCGAAAGAATTGATGACTATAAATGGGCTTTTCTTATCAATGAATAGCTTTTTCTTCATGTTTCCTGAGGTAGGTATTTAAATATAGTTTCTTTTAACAAAAAATATAAAACAATTCAACTTAAAAT
>NW_018397473.1:6689-6828 GCF_002168275.2 Theobroma umbraticum
ATTCTAAAACTATTTAAAGCGAGTAATAAAGCTTTTAAAGGATTAAGTGAATATAAATAGACTTTTCTTACGAATAGATGGCTTTTACATCATGTTCCACAAGGTAGACATTCAGTTATAATATATTTTAATAAAAAAT
>NW_018397473.1:6838-7703 GCF_002168275.2 Theobroma umbraticum
AAAATTAAAATCAATTATGAGACTATAAAATCATTTAAAGCGAGTAATAAAGCTTTTGAAGGCTGGAGTGACTATAAATAGACTTTTCTTGTGAATGGGTGGCTTTTGTTTTATGTTTCGTAAGACAGACATTTAATTATTATATATTTTAACCAAAATTGTAAAACAATTCAACATAAAATGAATTATGCGATTATAAAACCATTTAAAGCGAGTAATAAGGCTTACGAAGGCATGGTTGACTATAAATGGGCTTTTCTTGTCAATGAATGGCTTTTTCTTCGTATTTCCTGAGGTAAATATTTAAATCTAGTTTGTTTTAATGAAAAATATAAAACAATTTAGCTTAAACTCAATTATGAGATTATAAAACTATTTAAAGTAAATAATGAAGCTTCCAAAGGCTTGAGTGAATATAAATAGACTTTTCTTGTCAATGAATAGCTTTTGTTTCACGTTTTTCAAGGTAGACATTTAGTTATAATATATTTTAACCAAAAATGAAAAAAAATTAACTTAAAATTAATTATGAGATTATAAAACCATTTAATGCAGGTAATAGGGGTTTTGAAGGCTTGAGTGACAATAAATGGACTTTTCTTACCAACGGGTTACTTTTGCTTCATGTTTCTTGAAGCAAACATCCAATTATTATTTGTTTTAAGCTAAAATATAAAAAAATTCAACTTAAAAATAATTATGAGATTATAAACCTATTTAAAGAGAGTAATAAGGTTTTTAAAGGTCTGAGTGAATATAAATAGACTTTTCATATCAATGGATGACTTTTGCTTCACATTTCTCTAGCTAAACATTCAGTTGTAATATATTTTATCTACAAGCGTAAAAAAATTTAACTTAAAAT
>NW_018397473.1:7713-9759 GCF_002168275.2 Theobroma umbraticum
ATTATAAAACTATTTAAAGCGAAGAATAAGAGTTTTGAAGGGTTGAGTGACTATAAATGGACTTTTCTTACCAATGGGTGACTTTTGCTCCATGTTTCCCAAAGCAGACATTCAATTACTATCTGTTTTAACTGAAAATGTAAAAAAATTCAACGTAAAAACAATTATGAGTTTATAAATCCATTTAAAGAGAGTAATAAGGCTTTTAAAGGCTTAAGTGAATATAAATAGAATTTTCTTGCCAATGGATGGCTTTTGCTTCACGTTTCCCAAGGTAGACATTTAGTTATAATATATTTTAACAAAAAAAGTAAAAAAATTTAACTTAAAATCAATTATGAAATTATAAAACTATTTAGAGTGAGTAATAAGGTGTTCGATGGCATAGATGACTATAAATGGACTTTTTTGACTAGTGAAAGGCTTTTCTTTACGTTTCTTGAGGTAAACATTCAATTATTATTAGTTTTAACTAAAAATGTAAAAAAAATTCAATTTAAAATCAATTATGAGATTATAAAACTATTTAAAGCAAGTAATAAGGCTTTTGAAGGTTTGAGTGAATATAAATAGACATTTCTTCTCAATGGATGACTTTTGCTTCATGCCTCCCGAGGTAGACATTTATAATTAATTTTAATCAAAAATCTAAAAAAATTTAACTTAAAATCAATTATGAGACTATAAAATCATTTAAAGTAAGTAATAAAGCTTTCGAAGGCTTGAGTGACTATAAGTGGACTTTTCTTACCAATGGGTGACTTTTTGCTTCATGTTTCCTGAAGCAGACATTCAATTATTATCTGTTTTGACCACAAATATAAAAAAAATTCAACATAAAATCAATTATGAGATTATAAAACCATTTAAAGCAGTAATAAGGCTTTCGAAGGCTTGAATGAATATAAATGGACTTTTCTTACCAATGAGTGACTTTTGCTTCATGTTTCCGAAGCAGATATTCAATTATTATCTGTTTCAACCACAAATACAGAAAAAATTCAACTTAAAATCAATTAGGATATTATAAAACCATTTAAAGCGAGTAATAACGCTTTTGAAGGCTTGAGGGAATATAAATAGACTTTTCTTGTCAATGGATGGCTTTTGCTTCATGTTTCTTGAGCCAGACATTCAGATATAATATATTTTAATCAAAATCGTAAAAAAATTCAACTTAAAATAAATTACGAGATTATAAAACTATTTAAAGCGACTAACAGGGGTTTTGAAGACTTGATTGACTACAAATGGACTTCTCTTGTCAATGGGTGCCTTTTGCTTCATGTTTCCTAAAGCAGTTGCTCAATTATTATTTGTTTTAACCAAAACTGTAAAAAAATTCAATTTAAAAATAATTATGAGATTATAAAACCATTTAAAGAGAGTAATAAGGCTTTCAAAGTTTTCAATGAATATAAATAGAATTTTCTTGTCAATGGATGACTTTTGCTTCATGTTTCCCAATGTAGACATTCAGTTGTAATATATTTTAACCAAAAATGGAAAAAAATTCAACTTAAAATCATTTATGAGACTATAAAACCATTTAAATCGAGTACTAAGGCTTTCAAAGTCTTTAATGAATATAAATAGAATGTTCTTGCCAATGGATAGCGTTTGCTTCATGTTTCCCAAGGTGGACATTCAGTTATAATATATTTTAACCAAAAATGTAAAAAAATTCAACTTAAAACCAGTTATGAGATTATAAAACCATTTAAAGTGAGTAATAAGGTGTTCGATGGCATAGATGACTATAAATGGACTTCTCTCATTGATGAAAAGCTTTTTCTTCACATATCTTGAGGCTAACATTCAATTATTATTTGTTTTAGCCAAGAATGTAAATAAATTTAATTTAAAATCAATTATAAGATTATAAAACCATTTAAAGCAAGTAATAAGGCTTTCGAATGCTTCAGTGAATATAAATAGACATTTCTTTGCAATGGATGACTTTTGCTTCACGTTTCCCAAGGTAGACATTCAGTTCAAATATATTTTAATAAAAAATATAAAAAAATTCAACTTAAAATCAATTAT
>NW_018397473.1:9769-9912 GCF_002168275.2 Theobroma umbraticum
AACCATTTAAAGTGAGTAATAAAGCTTTCTAAGGCTTGAGTGACTATCAACGGACTTTTCTTGCTAGTGGATGGCTTTTGCTTGACGTTCCCCAAAGTAAACATTCAATTATAATATATTTTAACCAAAAATATGAAAGAATT
>NW_018397473.1:9922-10290 GCF_002168275.2 Theobroma umbraticum
TCAATTATGAGATTATAAAACCTTTTAAAGCGAGTAATAAGGAGGTCGATGGCATGGGTGACTATAATGGATTTTTCTTGCTAATGAAAGGCTTTTTTTCATGCTTCTCGAGGTAAACATTCAATTATTATCCGTTTTAACTAAATATGTAAAAGAAAAATTTAACCTAGAATCAATTATGGGATTATAAAACTATTTAAAACAAGTAATAAGGCTTTCGAAGGCTTGAGTGAATATAAAAAGAATTTTTTCGCCAATAGATGGCTTTTGCTTCATGTGTCCTAAGGCAGATATTCAATTATAATATATTTTAAGTAAAAGTTTAAAAAGTTTCAACTTAAAATCAGTTATGAGACAATAAAACTATT
>NW_018397473.1:10300-12611 GCF_002168275.2 Theobroma umbraticum
AATAAGGCTTTCGAAGGTTTGAGTGACTATAAATGGACTTTTCTTACCAGTGGATGGCTTTTGCTTCACATTTCCCCAAGTAGACATTCAATTATTATCTAATTTAACCAAAAATGTAAAAAACATTCAACTTAAAAATAATTATGAGATTATAAAACCATTTAAAGCAAGTAATAATACTTTTGAAGGCTTGAGTGAATATAAATAAAATTTCTTATCAATGAATGATTTTTGCCTCATGTTTCTCGAAGCAGACATTCAGTTATATTATATTTTGACCAAAAATATATAAAAACTCAACTTAAAATCAGTTATGAGACTATAAAACTATTTAAAGCAAGTAATAAGGCTTTCAAAGGCTTGGGTGACTACAAATAGACTTCTCTTGCCAATGGGTGACTTTTGCTTCACCTTTCCTGAACCAGGCATTTGATTTTTATCTGTTTTAATCAATAATGTAAAAAAATTCAACTTATCAATAATTATGAGATTATAAAAATATTTAAAGCGAGTAATAAGGCTTTCAAAGGCTTGAGTGAATGTAAATAGACTTCTCTTGCCAATGGTTGTCTTTTGTTTCACATTTGCTGAGGTAGACATTCAATTATAATATATTTTAATCAAAAAAGTAAAAAAATTCAACTTAAAATCAATTATGAGACTATAAAACCATTTAAAGCGAGTAATTAGGCTTTCAAACTCTTGAGTGACTATAAATGGACTTTCCCTGCTAGTGGATGGCTTTTGCTTTACATTTCCCAAAGTAAACATTCAATTATTATATGATCTAATCAAAAATATTAAAAAACTCAATTTAAAAATAATTACGAGATTATAAAAACATTTAAAGCGAGTCATAAGGCTTTCAAAGGCTTGAGTAAATATAAATAGACTTTTCTTGTTAATTGGTTCTTTTTGTTTTACACTTCCTGAGGTAGACTTTCAATTATAATATATTTCAAGAAAAAATGTAACAAAATTCAACTTAAATCAATTATGAGACTATAAAACCATTTAAAGCGAGAAAGAAGACTTTTGAAGGTTTGAGTGAATATAAATTAACTTTTCTTTAGAATGGATGACTTTTACTTCATGTTTCTCGAGGTAGACATTTAGTTCTAATATATTTAAACAAAAAATATAAAAAATTTAACTTAAAATCAATTATGAGATTATAAAACCATTTAAAGCGAGTAATAAAGCTTTCGAAGGCTTGAGTGACTACAAAATGGACTTTCCTTGCAGTGGATGGCTTTTGCTTTATGTTTCTCAAAGCAGACATTTAATTATAATATGCTTTAACTAAAAATGTAAAAACATTCAACTTAAAATCAATTATGAGGTTATAAAACTATTTAAAGCAAATAATAAAGCTTTTGAAGGTACGAGTGACTATAAACGGACTTTTCTTGTCAATGAATGGTGTTTTCTTCATGTTTCCTATGGTAGACATTCAAATATAATCTGTTTTAACTAAAAATATAAAAAAATTATACTTAAAATCAATTATGAGATTATAAAACTATTTTAAGCGAGTAATGAATCTTTCGAAGGCGTAAGTGAATATAAATTAGACTTTTCTTGCCAGTAGATTGCTTTTACCTCATGTTTCCTAAGGTAGACATTCAGTTATAATATATTTTAACTAAAATGTAAAACAATTCAACTTAAAATCAATTATAAGATTAAAGAACCATTTAAAGCAAGTAAGAAGGCGTTTGATGGTATGGGCGACTATAAACGGACTTTTCTTGCTAATGAAAGGCTTTTTCTTCATGTTTCTCAAGACAAACATTCAACTATTATCTATTTTAACCAAAAATGTCAAAAAAATTTAATCTAAAATCAAATATAAGATTATAAAATTATTTTAAGCGTAATGAGGCGATCGATGGCATGGGTGAGTATAAATGGACTTTTATTACTAATGAAAGGCTTGTTCTTCATATTTATTAAGGAAAATATTCAATTATTGTCTGTTTTAACAAAAAAAGTAAAAAAATTCAACTTAAAATCAAATACCAGATTATAAAACTATTTAAAGAGAGTAATAAGGTGGTCGATGGCATGGGTGACTATAATGGACTTTTCCTGCTAATGAAAGGCTTTTTCTTCATATTTCACACGACAAACATTCAATTATTATCTACTTTAACCCAAAATATAAAAAAAAATAAGCTTAAAATAAATTATGGGATCATAAAACCATATAAAGCAAGTAATAAGGCTTTGAAAGGCTTGAGTGAATATAAATAAAATTTTCTTGGCAATGGATGACTTCTGCTTCACATTTTTCGAGGTGGACATTCAG
>NW_018397473.1:12711-14647 GCF_002168275.2 Theobroma umbraticum
ACTGAATGTTTGCATTGGGAAATGTGAAGCAAAAGCCATCTATTGGCTAGAAAATTCTATTTATATTCACTCAAGTCTTCGAAAACCTTATTACTTGCTTTAAATGGTTTTATAATCTTATAATTGATTCTAGGTTGAATTTTTGTTTTACATATTTAGTTAAAACGAATAATAATTAAATGTTTTCCCAAAGAAGTATGAAAAAAAAGCCTTTCATTAGCAAGAAAAGTCCATTATAGTCACCCATGCCATCGACCTCCTTATTACTCGCTTTAAAAAGTTTTATAATCTCATAATTGATTTTAAGTTGAATTTTTTCATACTTTTGATTAAAATATATTATAATTGAATGTTTGCTTTGGGGAGCATCAACCAAAAGCCATTTACTGGCAAGAAAATTCCGTTGATAGTCACTCAAGCTTTCGAAAGTCTTATTACTCGCTTTAAATGGTTTTATAGTTTCATAATTGATTTCAAGTTGAATTTTTTACATTTTTGGTTAAAATATATTAGAACTGAATGTCTACCTCAGAAAACGTGAAGCAAAAGTCATCCATTGTAAAGAAAAGTCCATTTATATTCATTCAACCATTCGAAAGCCTTATTACTTGCTTTAAATGGTTTTATAATCTCATAATTGATTTTAAATTAATTTTTTTTACATTCTTGGTTAAAACAAGTAATAATTCAATGTTAGCCTTGAGATACGTGAAGAAAAAGCTTTTCATTAGCGAGAGAAGTCCATTTATAGTTATCTATGCCATCGAACACCTTCTTACTGACTTTAAATAGTTTTATAATCTAATAACTAGTTTTAAGTTAAATTTTTTTTATATTTTTGATTAAAATATATTATAACTGAATGTCTGCCTTGGGAAAATGAAGCGAACGCTATCCATTGGCAAGAACATTCTATTTATATTCATTAAAGCCTTTGAAAGCCTTATTACTCAATTTAAATAGTTTTATAGTCTCATAATTGATTTTAAGTTAAATTTTTTTACATTTTTTGTTAAAGTATATTACAACTGAATGTCTACCTTAGGAAACGTGAAGCAAAAGCCATCCATTGGTAAAAAAATTCTATTTATATTCACTTAAAACTTTAAAAGCCTTATTACTCTCTTTAAATGGTTTTATAATCTCATAATTGTTTTTAAGTTAAATTTTTTTATAGTTTTGATTAAAACAAATAATAATTGAGTAACTGTTTCGGGAAACATGAAGCAAAAGCCACGCTTTGGCAAGAGAAGTCCATTTCTAGTCAATCAAATCTTCAAAACCCCTATTAGTCGTTTTAAATAGTTTTATAATCTCATAATTGATTTTAAGTTAAATTTTTTTACGATTTTGGTTAAAATATATTATATCTGAATGTCTACCTCAGAAAACGTGAAGCAAAATCCAATCATTGGTAAGAAAAGTCTATTTATATTCACTCAAGCCTTCGAAAGCGTTATTATTCGCTTTCAATGGTTTTATAATATTATAATTGATTTTAAGTTGAATTGTTTATGTATTTGTGGTTAAAACAGATAATAATTGAATGTCTACTTTGGAAAACCTGAAGCAAAAGTCACTCATTAGTAAGAAAAGTCCATTTATATTCACTCAAGCCTTCGAAAGCCTTATTACTCGCTTTAAATGATTTTATAATCTCATAATTGATTTTAAGTTGAATTTTTTTTATATTTGTGGTCAAAACAGATAATAATTGAATGTCTACTTTAGGAAACGTGAAGCAAAAGTCACCCATTGGCAAGAAAAGTCCATTTATAGTCACTCAAGCTTTCAAAAGCTTTATCACACGCTTTAAATAGTTTTATAGTCTCATAATTGATTTTAAGTTGAATTTTTTTAGATTTTTGTTTAAAATTAAATATAACTTAATGTCTATCTCAGGAGGCATAAACCAAAAGTCAGCCATTGGGAAGAA
>NW_018397474.1:0-120 GCF_002168275.2 Theobroma umbraticum
TTTTAAGTTGTAGTTTTTTACATATTTCATTAAAACAGACTATAATTGAGTGTCCACCTCAAGAAACTTAAAGAAAAAAACATTTATTGGCAAGAAAAGTTTATTTATAGTCTCCCATTC
>NW_018397474.1:130-242 GCF_002168275.2 Theobroma umbraticum
CTTATTGCTCACTTTAAATGGTATTATAATCTCAAATTTGATTTTAAATTCAATCTTTTTTACATTTTTAGTAAAAACAGAATGTAATTGAATGTGAAGAAAAAGATATTCA
>NW_018397474.1:252-352 GCF_002168275.2 Theobroma umbraticum
AAGTTCATTTATAGTCTCTCATTCCTTCAAAAGCTTTGTTACTTGATTTAAATGGTTTTAGAATCTCATAATTGATTTTAAGTTAAATGTTTTTACATTT
>NW_018397474.1:821-941 GCF_002168275.2 Theobroma umbraticum
TTATAATCTTATAATGGATTTTAGGTTCAATTTTCTTTACATTATTGGTTATAAGAGATTATAATAAAATGTTTACCTTAAGAAACATGAAGAAAAAGGCATTCATTGGCAAGAAAAGTC
>NW_018397474.1:977-1129 GCF_002168275.2 Theobroma umbraticum
CTCGCTTTAAAAGGTTTTATAATATCATAATTGATTTTAAGTTATATTTTTTTACATTTTTCATTAAAACAGACTATAATTAAATGTTTACCTCAAGGAATGTGAAGAAAAAAGCATTCATTGGAAAGAAAAGTGCATTTATAGTCTCTCAT
>NW_018397474.1:1310-1439 GCF_002168275.2 Theobroma umbraticum
TTATCTCATAATTGATTTTAAGTTGAATTGTTTTACATTTATGGTTAAAACAGATTATAATTGAATGTCTAAGTTAAGAAATGTGATGAAAAAGGCATTCATTGACAAGAAAAGTCTATTTATAGTCAC
>NW_018397474.1:1565-1713 GCF_002168275.2 Theobroma umbraticum
TTTTTTATTAAAACAAACTATAATTGAGTATATACCTTTAGAAACATGAAGAAAAAAGTATTCATTAGCAAGAAAAGCCCATTTATAGTGTTTTATTCCTTCAAAGGTCTTATTACTCGCTTTAAATGGTTTTATAGTTTCAAAATTG
>NW_018397474.1:2064-2201 GCF_002168275.2 Theobroma umbraticum
TTTTATATTTTTTATTAAAACAGACTATAATTGATTGCCTACCTTAGGAAACGTGTAGAAAAAGCCATTCATTAAGAAAAAAAGTCCATTTATAGTTTTTCATTCTTTTAAAGTCTTATTACTTGCTTGAAGTAGTT
>NW_018397474.1:2211-2336 GCF_002168275.2 Theobroma umbraticum
ATAATTGATTTTATGCTCAATTTGTTTTTACATTGTTGGCTCAAACAGATTATAATTGAATGTTTTCCTCTAGAAACATGAAGAAAAAGACATTTATTTGCAAGAAAAGTCCATTTATAGTCACC
>NW_018397474.1:2436-2626 GCF_002168275.2 Theobroma umbraticum
TACTTGAGTATTAGGAAAATAAATTGAATATCCATTTGGATGCTCATTTATTCTTGGCTCAAGATTTCTCTCCCAATGTTTGATTTATTAAGGATTTCTAACAATTTTTTGTTGAGCTTATGATTTTTTAAGGGGGAGTCAATGATTGTCATTGATATCATAAGGAATTAAGATTTTCGACAAGAAGGTT
>NW_018397474.1:3056-4488 GCF_002168275.2 Theobroma umbraticum
TGAATGTTTTGAGCCTTAAAGTTGATATGCATGGAATGCTTAATGATAAAGGAATGAAGGATCCATCAGTTATGACATCCCACATTTCATAATCTATTGCCTTTCTATAGATTGACATTCTAGTGCTCTAATAGGGGTAGTTTGATCCATCAAACAAAGGTGGTCTGTTTGTGGATTGTCCCTCAGCAACTATAGATTCTTGAAGAGCCATTTGGATCTCCCTTAGGATGTTAAGCCTTAAAAATAAGGGATCTAGCTCTGATACCACTTGTTGGTCCCAAATAAATGTGCTAAAAGGGGGGTGAATAGCACTTTTTGGCTCTTACTGTTTGTGGATTCTCTACATGTCATGAGGTCGACATTCAATTATAATCTATTTTAACCAAAAATGTAAAAAAAACTAAACTTAAAATCAAATTTGAGCTTATAAAACTATTTAAAGTGAGTAATAAGGCTTTTGAACGAATAGGTGACCATAAATGGACTTTTCTTACCAATGAATGCCTTTTTCCTCACATTTCTCAAGGGAGACATTCAATTATAATCTGTTTTAACCAATAATGTTCAAAACATTGAACCTAAAATCAATTATGAGATTATAAAACCATTTAAAAAGAGTAATAAGACTTCTGAAGGAATGGGAGACTATAAATAGACTTTTCTTACCAATGAATACTTTTTTCTTCACGTTTCTCGAGGTAGACTTTCAATAATATTTGGTTTAATGAAAAATGTAAAACAATTGAACTTAAAATCAATTATGAGATTATAAAACTATTTAAAGCGAGTAATAAGGCTTTTGAAAGAAAAGGTGACTATAAATGGACTTTTCTTGTAAATAAATGTCTTTTTCTTCATGTTTTTCGAGGAAGACATTCAATTATAATCTGTTTGAGAAAACAATGTAAAACAAATTGAGCCTAAAATCAATTATGAAATTATAAAACTATTTAAAGTAAGTAATAAGACTTTAAAGGAAAGGAAAACTATAAATGGACTTTTCTTCTCAATAAATGGCTTTTTCTACACGTTTCCTAAGGTAAGCAATCAATTATAGTCTATTTTAATAAAAAAATATAAAAAAATTCAACATAAAATCAATTATGAAATTCTGAAACTATTTAAAGCGAGTAATAAGGCTTTTGAAGGAATGAGAGACTATAAATAGATTTTTCTTTCATATAAATAGATTTTTCTATACGTATCCCAAAGCAAGCATTCAATTATAGTCTGCTTTAATCAATAATGTAAAAAATTCAACTTAAAATCAATTATGAGATTATAAAATCATTTAAAGCGAGTAATAAGGCTTTTGAAAGAATGGGTGACTATAAATGAACTTTTCTTGCCAATGAATATCTTTTTCTTCACATTTGATAAGGTAGACATTTAATTACACTTTGTTTTAATAGAAAATGTAAAACAAATTGAA
>NW_018397474.1:4931-5088 GCF_002168275.2 Theobroma umbraticum
AAAGTGACTAATGACGCTTTTAAAGAAATGGGAGACAATAAATAGACTTTTCTTATTAATGAATACTTTTTTCTTTACGTTTCTTGATGTAGACATTCAATTATAGTTTGTCTTAACCAAAATTGTAAAAAAAATTGAACATAAAATCAATTTTGAG
>NW_018397474.1:5098-5325 GCF_002168275.2 Theobroma umbraticum
CATTTAAAGTGGGTAATAAGGCTTTTGAAGGAATAAGAGACTATAAATGTACTTTTCTTACCAATGAATGCTTTTTTCTTCACATTTTTTAAGGTAAACATTTAATTATAGTCTGTTTTAACAAAAAATGTAAAAAAAATCTAACTTAAAATCAATTATGACATTATAAAACCTTTTAAAGCGAGTACTAAGCCTTTTGAAGGAATGGATGACTATAAATGGACTTT
>NW_018397474.1:5335-5588 GCF_002168275.2 Theobroma umbraticum
GAATGCCTTTTTCTTCATGTTTCTTAAGGTAAACATTTAATAATCTGTTACAACCAATAATGTAAAGAAAATTGAACCCAAAATCCATTATAAGATTATAAAACTATTTAAAGCGAATAATAAGGCTTTAAAAAGAATGGGAGACTATAAATGGACCTTTCTTGCCAAGTAATGTTTTTTTCTTTATGTTTCTTAAGATAGACATTCAATTATAGTCTGTTTTAATAAAAAATATAAAAAAATTTAACTTGAA
>NW_018397474.1:5598-5734 GCF_002168275.2 Theobroma umbraticum
ATATTATAAAATCATTTAAAGTGAGTAATAAGGCTTTTGAAGGAATTGCTAACTATAAATGGACTTTTCTTGTAAATAAATACCTTTTTCTTTACGTTTCTCAAGGTAAACATTCAATTATAATCTGTTTTAACCA
>NW_018397474.1:5744-5949 GCF_002168275.2 Theobroma umbraticum
AAAAATTGAACCTAAAATTAATTATGAGATTATAAGACTATTTACAGCGAGTAATAAGGTTTTTAAAAGAATAAGAGACTATAATGGACTTTTCTTCTCAATGAATAGCTTTTTCTATATGTTTCTTGAGGCAGGCAATCAATTATAGTTTGTTTTACTGAAAAATGTAAAACAATTTAACTTAAAATCAATTATGAGATTCTAA
>NW_018397474.1:5959-6109 GCF_002168275.2 Theobroma umbraticum
AGCGAGTAACAAGGCTTTTGAAGGAACGAGAGACTATAAATGAACTTTTCTTATTAATGAATATCTTTTTCTTTATGTTTCACAAGGTAGACATTCAATTACATTTTGTTTTAACTGAAAATGTAAAAAAAATTGAACTTAAAATCAAAT
>NW_018397474.1:6119-6242 GCF_002168275.2 Theobroma umbraticum
AAAACCATTTAAAGCGAGTAATAAGGCTTTTGTAGGAATGGGAGACTATAAATGGACTTTTCTTCTCAATAAATTTTATTCAAGTTTCTTGAGGTAGACACTCAATTATAGTCTGTTTTAATG
>NW_018397474.1:6252-6316 GCF_002168275.2 Theobroma umbraticum
AAAACTACAACTTAAAATCAATTATGACATTGTAAAACCTTTTAAAGCGAGTAATAAAGCTTTT
>NW_018397474.1:6326-6423 GCF_002168275.2 Theobroma umbraticum
GAGACTATAAATAGACTTTTCTTACCAATAAATGCCTTTTTGCTTCATGTTTCTCGAGGTAGATATTTAATTATAGTATATTTTAATCAAAAATGTA
>NW_018397474.1:6433-6602 GCF_002168275.2 Theobroma umbraticum
ACTTATAATTAATTACGAGATGATAAAACTATTTAAAACGAGTAATACGACATTTGAAAGAATGAGAGACTATAAATAGACTTTCCTTTCAAATAAATGGGTTTTTCTACACGTTTCCCATTGCAAGCATTCAATTATAATATGTTTTAATAAAAAATGTAAAAAATTT
>NW_018397474.1:6612-8633 GCF_002168275.2 Theobroma umbraticum
CAATTATGAGATTATAACACCATTTAAAGTAGGTAATAAGACTTTTGAAGATATGAGAGACTACAAATGGACTTTTCTTTCTAATGAATGGCTTTTTTACACGTTCCTTGAGGATGGCATTGAATTATAGTCTGTTTTAATAAAAAAAAAATTCAACTTAAAATCAATTATGAGATTATAAAACCATTTAAGTGAGTAATAAGGCTTTGAAGGAATGGAGACTATAAATGGACTTTTCTTTCAAATAAATGGGTTTTTCTATATGTTTCTCAAGGTAGGCATTCAATTATAGTCTGTTTTAACTAAAACTATTAAAAAAATTCAACTCAAAATAAATTTTGAGATTATAAAAGCATTTAAAGCGAGTAGTAAGGCGTTTGAAGGAATGGGACACTATAAATGGACTTCTCTTCTCAATAAATGGCTTTTTCTACATGTTTTCTGAGGCAAGCATTCAATTATAGCCTGTTTTAATGAAAAACGTAAAAATATTGAACTTAAAATCAATTATGAGATTATAAAACCATTTAAAGCGAGTAATAAGGCTTTTGAAGGAATCGGTTACTCTAAATGGACTTTTCTTGCCAATGAATGCCTTTTGCTTCATATTTCTTAAGGTAAACATTCGATTATAATCTATTTTAACTAATAATGTAAAAAAAATTGATCCCAAAATCTATTAAAAGATTGTAAAACCATTTAAAGTAAATAATAAGGCTTTTAAAGGAATGGGAGACTATAAAAGGACCTTTGTTGCCAATTAATGCTTTTTTCTTCATGTTTTTCGAGATAGACATTCAATTATAGTCTGTTTTAATGAAAAATATAAAAACATTTAACTTAAAATTAATTATAATATTATAAAATCATTTAAAGCGAGTAATAAGGCTTTTGAAGAAAAGGTGACTATAAATGGACTTTTTTTCTCAATGAATGGGTTTTTCTATACGTTTCCTGAGGTAGGCAATCAATTATAGTCAGTTTTAATGAAAATATAAAAAACATTTAGCTTAAAATTAATTATGAGATTCTAAAATCATTTAAAGCGAGTAACAAGGCTTTTAAAGGAATAAGAGACTATAAATGAACTTTTCTTTCCATTGAATATTGTTTCTTCACGTTTCACAAGGTAGACATTCAATTACATTCTGTTTTAACTGAAAATGTTAAAACAATTGAACTTAAATTCACATTTGAGATTATAAAACTATTTAAAGCGAGTGATAAGGCTTTTGAAGGAATTGGAGAATATAAATGGACTTTTCTGGCCAATGAATATTTTTTTATTTACATTTCTTGAGGTAGACACTCAATTATAGTCTGTTTTAATGAAAAATATAAAAAAATACAACTTAAAATCAATTATGACATTATAAAACTTTCTAAAGCGAGTACTAAGGCTTTTGAAGTAATGGGTGACTATAAATGGACTTTTCTAGCCAATAAACATCTTTTTCATCACGTTTCTCAACGTAGACATTTAATTATAGTCTATTTTAATCATAAATGTTAAAAAATTCAACTTCAAGTCAATTATGAGATTATAAAACTATTTAAAGTGAGTAATAAGGCTTTTGAAGGAATGAGAGACTATAAATAGATTTTTCTTCTAAATAAATGGATTTTTCTACACGTTTCCCAAGGTAAAAATTTAATTATAGTCTATTTTAAAAAAAATGTATGCAATTCAACTTAAAATCAATTATGAGATTATAAAATTATTTAAAGTGAGTGCTAAGGTTTTTGAAGGAATGGGCAGCTATCAATGGACTTTTCTTACCATTGAATGTCTTTTTCTTCACGTTTCTCGACATAGACATTCAATTATAGTCTGTTTTAACCAAAAATGTAAAAAATTTAACTTAAAATCAATTATGAGATTATAAATCCATTTAAAGCGAGTAATTAGGCTTTAAAAGTATGGAAGACTTTAAATGGACTTTTTTTTCAAATAAATGAGTTTTTCTGCACGTTTCTCAAGGTAAGCATTCAATTATAGTTTGTTTTAATGAAAAATGTAA
>NW_018397474.1:8643-8830 GCF_002168275.2 Theobroma umbraticum
TTAAAATCAATTATGAGATTATGAAACCATTTAAAGCGGTTAATAAGGCTTTTGAAAGAATGTGAGATTATAAATGAGCTTTTCTTGTCAATGAATGCTTTTTTCTTTATTTTTCTTGAAGTAGACATTCAATTATAGTCTGTTTTAACCAAAAATATAAAACAAATTGAACAAAAAATCAATTTTG
>NW_018397474.1:8840-8941 GCF_002168275.2 Theobroma umbraticum
ATCATTTCAAGTGAGTAATAAGGCGTTTGAAGGAATAGGAAACTATAAATGAACTTTTCCTATCAAAGAATGCTTTTTTCTTCACGTTTCTTGAGGTAGAC
>NW_018397474.1:8951-9073 GCF_002168275.2 Theobroma umbraticum
AGTTTGTCTTAACTAGAAATGTAAAAAAAATTGAACATAAAATCAATTTTGAGATAATAAAGCCATTTAAAGAGGGTAATAAGGCTTTTGAAAGAATGAGAGACTATAAATGGACTTTTCTT
>NW_018397474.1:9083-9200 GCF_002168275.2 Theobroma umbraticum
GCTTTTTTCTTCATGTTTCTTGAGGTAGACATTCAATTATAGTTTGTCTTAACCAAAAATGTTAAAAAAAATTGAACATAAAATTAATTTTGAGATAATAAAACTATTTAAAGTGGG
>NW_018397474.1:9300-9459 GCF_002168275.2 Theobroma umbraticum
TTCCTTTAAAAGCCTTATTACTTGCTTTAAATAGTTTTACAATCTTAAAATGGATTTTGGGTTCAATTTTTTTTACATTATTAGTTAAAACAAATTATAATAGAATGTCTACCTTAAGAAACATGAAGTAAAAGGCATTCATTGACAAGAAAAGTCCAT
>NW_018397474.1:9964-10082 GCF_002168275.2 Theobroma umbraticum
TAAAACAGACTATAATTGAATGTCATCCTCAAGGACTATGTAAAAAAGTCATTCGTTAGAAAGAAAAGTTTATTTATAGTCTCTTATTCCTTTAAAAGCTTTATTACCCGTTTAAAAT
>NW_018397474.1:10092-10162 GCF_002168275.2 Theobroma umbraticum
TTTCATAATTGATTTTAAGTTAAATTTTTTACATTTTTTGTTAAAATAGATAATTGAATGCTTGCCATAG
>NW_018397474.1:10172-10399 GCF_002168275.2 Theobroma umbraticum
GAAAAACCCATTTATTTGGAAGGAAAGTCCATTTATAGTCTCTCATTCCTTCAAAAGTCATATTACTCGCTTTAAATGGTTTTATCATCTCGTAATTAATTATAAGTTAAATGTTTTTACTTTTTTGATTAAAATATACTATAATTGAATATCTACCTCGAGAAACATGAAGCAGAAAGGCATTCATTGGTAAGAAAAGTCTATTTATAGTCTCTCATTCCTTCAAA
>NW_018397474.1:10425-10579 GCF_002168275.2 Theobroma umbraticum
TAGTTTTTTATATATGTCATTAAAACAGACTATAATTGAGTGTCTACCTCAAGAAACTTGAACAAAAAAACATTTATTGGCAAGAAAAGTTTATTTATATTCTCCCATTCCTACAAAAGTCTTATTGCTCGCTTTAAATGGTATTATAATCTCA
>NW_018397474.1:11019-11144 GCF_002168275.2 Theobroma umbraticum
TGTCTACCTTGAGAAACATGAAGAAAAAGACATTCATTTACAAGAAAAGTCCATATATTGTCAGTTATTCTTTCAAAAGCCTTATTACTCGTTTTAAATTATTTTATAATATCATAATTAATTTT
>NW_018397474.1:11244-11411 GCF_002168275.2 Theobroma umbraticum
GCCTTTTTCTTCATGTTTCTTAAGGTAAACATTTGATTATAATCTGTTATAACCTATAATGTAAAGAAAATTGAACCTAAAATCCATTATGAGATTATAAAACTATTTACAGCAAGTAATAAGGTTTTTAAAAGAATAAGAGACTATAATGAACTTTTCTTCTCAAT
>NW_018397474.1:11421-11489 GCF_002168275.2 Theobroma umbraticum
TTCTACACGTTTCTTGAGGTAGGCAATTAATTATAGTTTCTTTTAATGAAAAATGTAAAAAAATTTAA
>NW_018397474.1:11499-11576 GCF_002168275.2 Theobroma umbraticum
ATTATGAGATTCTAAAACTATTTAAAGCGAGTGACAAAGCTTTTGAAGGAATGAGAGACTATAAATGAACTTTTTTT
>NW_018397474.1:11586-11684 GCF_002168275.2 Theobroma umbraticum
ATCTTTTTCTTCACATTCAATTACATTCTGTTTTTACCGAAAATTTAAAAAAGATTGAACTTAAAATCAAATTTGAGATTATAATACCATTTAAAGTG
>NW_018397474.1:11694-11819 GCF_002168275.2 Theobroma umbraticum
CTTTTGTAGGAATGGGAGACTATAAATAAACTTTTCTTACCAATAAATGTTTTTTTGTTCAAGTTTCTTAGGGTAGACACTCAATTATAGTCTGTTTTAATGAAATATGTAAAAAACTACAACTT
>NW_018397474.1:11837-11982 GCF_002168275.2 Theobroma umbraticum
ATAAAACTTTTTAAAGCGAGTAATAAGGCTTTTGAAGGAATGAGAGACTATAAACAGACTTTTCTTACCAATGAATGCCTTTTTGCTTCATGTTTCTTGAGGTAGATATTCAATTATAGTATATTTTAATCAAAAATGTAAAAAA
>NW_018397474.1:12235-12404 GCF_002168275.2 Theobroma umbraticum
AATGTAAAAAATTTAACTTAAAATCAATTATGAGATTATAACACCATTTTAAATGGGTAATAAGGCTTTTAAAGGAATAAGAGACTATAAATGAACTTTTCTTTCTAACGAATGGCTTTTTTACACAGTCCTTGAGGATGACATTCAATTATAGTCTGTTTTAATAAAA
>NW_018397474.1:12787-12912 GCF_002168275.2 Theobroma umbraticum
GGAATCGGTTACTCTAAATGGACTTTTCTTGTCAATGAATGCCTTTTACTTCATATTTCTTAAGGTAGACATTCGATTATAATTTGTTTTAACTAATAATGTAAAAAAAATTGAACCCAAAATCC
>NW_018397474.1:13124-13257 GCF_002168275.2 Theobroma umbraticum
TAAAATCATTTAAAGCGAGTAATAAGGCTTTTAAAGAAAAAGGCTACTATAAATGGACTTTTCTTCTCAATAAATGGGCTTTTCTATACGTTTCTTGAGGTAAGTAATCAATTATAGTCTGTTTTAATGAAAA
>NW_018397474.1:13268-13390 GCF_002168275.2 Theobroma umbraticum
TTCAGCTTAAAATCAATTATGAGGTTCTAAAACCATTTAAAGCGAGTAACAAGGTTTTTAAAGGAATTAGAGACTATAAATGAACTTTTCTTGCCAATGAATATCTTTTTCTTCACGTTTCA
>NW_018397474.1:13780-13871 GCF_002168275.2 Theobroma umbraticum
AAGCAAGTAATAAGGCTTTTGAAGGAATGAGAGACTATAAATGGACTTTTCTGGTCGATGAATGCTTTTTTATTCACATTTCTTGAGGTAG
>NW_018397474.1:13881-14000 GCF_002168275.2 Theobroma umbraticum
TATAGTCTGTTTTAACCAAAAATATAAAAAAAATTGAACAAAAAATCAATTTTGAGTTAATAACGTCATTTCAAGTGAGTAATAAGGCATTTGAAGGAATAAGAGACTATAAATAAACT
>NW_018397474.1:14336-14483 GCF_002168275.2 Theobroma umbraticum
AATGGGTTACTATAAATGGACTTTTCTTGCCAATGAATGCCTTTTTCTCTACATATCATGAGGTAAACATTTAATTATAATCTGTTTTAACCAAAATTGTGAAAAAAACTGAACTTAAAATCAAATTTGAGATTATAAAACCATTTA
>NW_018397474.1:14493-14597 GCF_002168275.2 Theobroma umbraticum
TAAGGCTTTTGAACGAATAGGTGACCATAAATGGACTTTGCTTGCTAATAAATGCTTTTTTCTTCACATTTCTTGAGGTAGACATTCAATTATAATCCGTTTTA
>NW_018397475.1:0-194 GCF_002168275.2 Theobroma umbraticum
ATAAGGCTTTTAAAGGAATGGGTGACTATAAATGGACTTTTCTTGTTGATGAATTCTTTTTTCTTAACGTTTCATGAGGCAGACATTCACTTACAACTTGTTTTAACCAAAAATGTAAAAAAAATTGAATTTAAAATAAAATTTGAGATTATAAAACTATTTGAAGTGAGTAATAAG
Organism: Theobroma umbraticum; assembly: GCF_002168275.2. Classification (NCBI taxonomy): domain Eukaryota; kingdom Viridiplantae; phylum Streptophyta; class Magnoliopsida; order Malvales; family Malvaceae; genus Theobroma; species Theobroma umbraticum. The sequence goes on from NW_018397475.1 coordinate 178, forward strand.
GCTTTTGACAGAATAGG
>NW_018397475.1:204-481 GCF_002168275.2 Theobroma umbraticum
TAGACTTTTCTTGTCAATGAATGCTTTTTTCTTCATGCTTCTCGAGGTAGACATTCAATTATAGAACGTTGTAACCAAAAATATAAAAAAATTCAATTTAAAATCAACTATGAGGTTAAAACCATTTAAAGCGCGTAATAAGACTTTTGAAGGAATGGTGAATATAAATGGACATTTCTTACCAATGAATACCTTTTTCTTCATGTTTCATAAGGCAAACATTTAATTATAACCTGTTTTAATGAAAAATGTAAAAAAAATTGAACTTAAAATCAAT
>NW_018397475.1:491-635 GCF_002168275.2 Theobroma umbraticum
TAAAACCATTTAAAGTGAGTAACAAGGCTTTTGAAGGAATGAGGATTATAAATGAACTTTTTTACCAAATAAATGAATTTTTCTACACGTTTCCCAAGGTGAACATTCAATTATAGTATGTTTTAATGAAAAATGTAAAAAATT
>NW_018397475.1:645-821 GCF_002168275.2 Theobroma umbraticum
TCAATTATGAGATTATAAAACCATTTAAATCGAGTAACAAGCCTTTTGAAGGAATGGGTGAATATAAATGATCTTTTCTTGCCGATGAATACCTTTTTCTTCACGTTTCATGAGGTAGACATTCAAGTATAGTCTGCTTAATGAAAAATGTAAAAAATTCAACTTAAAATCAATTA
>NW_018397475.1:831-1007 GCF_002168275.2 Theobroma umbraticum
AAACCATTTAAAGCGAGTAATAAGGTTTTCGAAGGAATGGGCGGCTATAAATAGACTTTTCTTACTAATGAAAGTTTTTTTCTTCATGTTTCTTAAGGTAGGCATTCAATTATAGTCTATTTTAACCAAAACTATAAAAAAAATTGAATATAAAATCAATTTTGAGATAATAAAAC
>NW_018397475.1:1017-1333 GCF_002168275.2 Theobroma umbraticum
GAGTAATAAGGCTTTTGAAGGAATGGTGACTATAAATAGACTTTTCTTCCCACTGAATGTCTTTTTCTTCATGTTTCTCGATGTAGACATTCAATTATAATCTGTTTGAACTAAAAAAGTAAAAATAATAGAACTTAAAATTGATTTGGAGATTCTAAGACCATTTAAAGTGAGTAATAAGGCTTTTGAAGGAATAGGCTACTATAAATAGACATTTCTTACGAATAACTACATTTTCCTTCATGTATCTCAAGGTAGACATTTAATTATAGTTTGTTTTAAATAAAAATATAAAAAATTGAACTTAAAATCAATT
>NW_018397475.1:1615-1720 GCF_002168275.2 Theobroma umbraticum
ATCTGTTTTAACTAAAAATGTAAAAAAAAATTGAACTTAAAATCAATTATGGGATTATAAAACCATTTAAAGTAAGTAACAAGGCTTTTGAAGGAATGGGTGACT
>NW_018397475.1:1730-1851 GCF_002168275.2 Theobroma umbraticum
TTTTCTTGCCAATGAATGCCTTTTTCTCCATGTTTCACAAGGAAAACATTCAATTGTAATCCATTTTAACTAATAATGTAAAAAAAATTGAACTTAAAATAAATTTTGAGATTATAAAACT
>NW_018397475.1:1861-2011 GCF_002168275.2 Theobroma umbraticum
AGTAATAAGGCTTTTGAAGGAATGAAAGACTATAAATGGACTTCTGTATCAAATAAATGGATTTTTCTACATGTTTCCCAAGGCGAGCATTCAATTATAGTCTGTTTTAATGAAAAATGATAAAATTCAACTTAAAATCAATTATGAGAT
>NW_018397475.1:2021-2327 GCF_002168275.2 Theobroma umbraticum
TTTAAAGCGAGTAATAAAGCTTTTGAAGGAATGGGTGAATATCAATGGTCTTTTCTTGCCGAGGAATTTCTTTTTCTTCATGTTTCACGAGGTAGACATTCAACTATAGTCTATTTTAGTGAAAAATGTAAAAAATTCAAGTTAAAATCAATTACGGGATTATAAAACTATTTAAAGTGAGTACTAAGGTTTTTGAAGGAATGGGTGACTATAAATGGATGTTTCTTACCAATGAATGCCTTTTTCTCCACATTGTATAAGGTAGACATTCAATTATAATCTATTTTAACTAAAAATATAAAAAAA
>NW_018397475.1:2429-2599 GCF_002168275.2 Theobroma umbraticum
AAGGCTTTTGAAGGAATAGAGGACTATAAATAGACTTTTCTTGTCAATGAATGCATTTTTCTTCATGTTTCTCGAGGTAAGTATTCAATTATAGTCTGTTTTAACCAAAAATATAAAATATTAAATATAAAATCAATTTCGAGATAATAAAACCATTTAAAGTGAGTAAT
>NW_018397475.1:2609-3126 GCF_002168275.2 Theobroma umbraticum
AAGGAATAGGTGACTATAAATGAATTTTTCCTGCCAATCAATACCTTTTTTTTCATATTTTTCAATGTAGACATTCAATTATAATCTGTTTTAACCAAAAAAGTAAAAAAAACAAATAGAACTTCCAATCGAGTTTGAGATTATAAAATCATTTAAAGTGAGTAATAAGGCTTTTGACGGAATGGGCGACAATAAATAGACTTTTCTTTCCAATGAATGCATTTTCCTTCATCTTTCTCAAGGTAGATATTCAATTATAACCTGTTTTAACCAAAATGTAAAAAAAAATTGAACATAAGATCCATTTTGAGATAATAAAACCATTTAAAGTGAATAATAAGACTTTTGAAGGAATGAGAGACCATAAATGGTGTTTTCTTCCAAATAAATAGATTTTTCTACACGTTTCCCAAGGTGAGCATTCAATTATAGTCTATTTTAATGAAAAAAGAAAAAAAAATTGAACTTAAAATCAAATATGAGATTATAAAACCATTTAAAGCAAGTAATAAGGCTT
>NW_018397475.1:3226-4689 GCF_002168275.2 Theobroma umbraticum
AAAGTCTATTTATAGTCACTCATTCCTTCAAAAGCCTTATTACTCACTTTAAAAAATTTTATAATCTCAAAATCGATTTTAAGTTCAATTTTTTTTACTTTTTTGGTTAAAACAGATTATAATTGAATGTTTATGTTGAGAAAAATGAAGAAAAAGGTATTCGTTGGCAAGAAAAGTCTATTTATAGTCACCTATTCCTTTGAAAGCCTTATTACTCACTTTAAATTGTTTTATTATTTCAAAATTGATTTTATGTTTAATTTTTTTACATTTTTTGTTAAAATAGACTATAATTGAATGCCTACCTTGAGAAACATGAAGAAAAAAGCATTCATTGGTAAGAAAAGTCCATTTATTGTCTCTCATTCTTTCAAAAGCCTTATTACTTGCTTCAAATGGTTTTATAATCTCCTAATTGATTTTAAGTTTAATTTGTTTTATATTTTTAGTTAAAACAGATTATAATTGAATGTCTACATCGTGAAACATGAAAAAAAAGGCATTCATTGGTAAAAAAAGTCTATTTATAGTCTCTCATTTCATTAAAAGCCTTATTACTCGCTTTAAATGGTTTTATAATCTCATACTGATTTTAAGTTCAATTTTTTTTCTTTTTTGGTTAAAGCAGATTATAAATAAATGTTTGCCTCATAAAACATGAAGAAAAAGACAATTATCAACAAGAAAAATACATTTATATTCACCAATTCTTGCAAAAGCCTTATTAATCTCTTTAAATGGTTTTATAATCTCATAATTGATTTTAAGTTGAATTTCTTTCATTTTTCATTAAAATAGAGTATAATTGAATGCTCACCTCGAGAAACGTGTAAAAAAAATCTATTTATTTGAAGGAAAAGTCTATTTATAGTATCTCATTCCTTCAAAAGCCTTGTCAGTCACTTTAAATAGTTTTATTATCTCAAAATTAATTTTATGACTAATTTGTTATATATTTTTCATTAAAATAGACTATAATTGAATGTTTACCTTGAGAAACATGTAGAAAAACCCATTTCTTTGGAAGAAAAGTCCATTTATAGTCACTCATTTCTTTAAAAGCCTTATTACTCGCTTTAAATGAATTTATAAACTCATAATTGATATTAAGTTAAATTTTTTATTACATTTTTGGTTAATATAGATTATAAATGAATGTCTGCCTCATGAAACATGAAGAAAAAAGAATTCATCGGTAAGAAAAGTTTATCTATAGCCCCCATTCTTTCAAAAGCCTTACTACTCGCTTTAAATAGTTTTATAATCTCATAATTGATTTCAAGTTGAATTTTTTACATTTTTCATTGAGACAGACAATAATTGAATGCTTGGCTCAAGAAACTTGTAGAAAAATCCATTTATTTGGAAGAAAAGTTCATTTGTAGTCTCTCATTCCTTCAAAAGCCTTATTACTTATTTCAAATGATTCTATAACCTCATAATTGATTTTAAGTTGAATTTTT
>NW_018397475.1:4699-4876 GCF_002168275.2 Theobroma umbraticum
TGTTAAAACAGACTATAATTGAATGTCTGCCTCAAGGAACGTGAAGAGAAATGCATTCATTAGCAAGAAGAGTCTATTAATAGTCACCCATTTCTTTAAAAGCTTTATTACTCATTTGAAATAGTTTTATAATCTCAAATTTTATTTTAAGTTTAATTTTTTTTATATTTTTGGTTA
>NW_018397475.1:4886-5251 GCF_002168275.2 Theobroma umbraticum
TAGTTGAATGTCTACATTGAGAAACGTGAAGAAAAAGACATTCATTAGCAAGAAAGATCCATTTATAGTCACTTATTCCTTCAAAAGCCTTATTACTCACATTAAATGGCTTTATAATATCAAAATTGATTTTAAGTTCAATTTTTTTCTGTTTTTGGTTAAAACAGATTATAGTTGAATGCCTACATTGACAAACATAAAAAAAAGGCATTCATTAGCAAGAAATGTCCATTTATAATCACCCATTCCTTCAAAAGCCTTATTACTCAGTTTAAACGGTTTTATTATCTCAAAATTGGTTTTATGTTCAATTTTTTTTTACTTTTTTGGTTAAAACAGACTATAATTGAATGTCTACCTTGAGA
>NW_018397475.1:5270-5400 GCF_002168275.2 Theobroma umbraticum
TCATTAGCAAGAAAAGTCCATTTATAGTCTCCTATTCCTTCAAAAGCCTTATTATTCGCTTTAATTAGTTTTACAATCTCATAATTGATTTTAAGTTTAAGTTGTTTTACATTTTTGCCTAAAACAAATT
>NW_018397475.1:5576-5739 GCF_002168275.2 Theobroma umbraticum
TAGTCACCCATTCCTTCAAAAGCCTAATTACTCACTTTAAATTATTTTATAATCTGAAAATTGACTTTAAGTTCACTTTTTTTTACATTTTTGGTTAAAATAGATTATAATTGAATATCTATCTCGTGAAATGTGAAGAAAAAGGCATTCATCGATAAGAAAA
>NW_018397475.1:5857-5999 GCF_002168275.2 Theobroma umbraticum
TGATTTTAAGTTAAATTTTTTACATTTTTCATTAAAACAAATTATAATTGAATGCTCGCCTTGGAAAACGTGTAAAAAAACTCATTTCTTTGAAAGAAAAGTCCATTTATAGTCATCCATTCCTTCAAAAGCCTTATTACTC
>NW_018397475.1:6022-6197 GCF_002168275.2 Theobroma umbraticum
ATAATTAATTTTAAGTTGAATTTTTTATATTTTTCGTTAAAATAGACTATAATTAAATGTCGACCTTAGGAAATGTGTAGGAAAATCCATTTCTTTGGAAGAAAAGTACAGTTATAGTCTCTCATTCCTTCAAAAACCTTGTTACCACTTTAAATGATTTTATAATCTCATAATT
>NW_018397475.1:6207-6504 GCF_002168275.2 Theobroma umbraticum
TGAATTTTTTTATATTTTTGGTTAAAACTGACTATAATTCAATGTTTACCTCAAGAAATGGAAAGAAAAAAAATCCATCTTCAAGAAAATTCTATTTATAATCACCCATTCCTTTAAAAGCCTTATTACTCACTTTAAATGGATTTATTATTTCAAAATTGATTTTATGTTCAATTTGTTTTATATTTTTGGTTAAAACAGATTATAATTGAATGTCTATCTTATGAAACATGAAGGAAAATGCATTCATTGATAAGAATAGTCTATTTATAGTCACTTATTCCTTCAAAAGCCTTA
>NW_018397475.1:6514-6681 GCF_002168275.2 Theobroma umbraticum
TAAATGGTTTTCTAATCTCATAATTGATTTTAAGTTAGATTTTTTACATTTTTCATGAAAATAAACTATAATTAAATGTCTACCTCAGAAAACGTGTAGAAAAACTCATTTTTTTAGAAGAAAAGTACATTTATAGTCTCACATTCCTTTAAAAGCCTTATTACTCA
>NW_018397475.1:6691-6832 GCF_002168275.2 Theobroma umbraticum
TTTTATAATCTCATAATTGATTTTAAGATGAATTTTTTTGAATTTTTTGTTAAAACATACCATAATAAAAAGTTTACCTCAAGAAACGAAAAGAAAAAAGTATTCATCAGCAAGAAAGTCCATTTATAGTCACCCATTCTT
>NW_018397475.1:6911-7048 GCF_002168275.2 Theobroma umbraticum
TAAAACAGATTATAATTGAATGTCTATCTCATGAAATGTGAAGGAAAAGGCATTCACTGATAAGAAAAGTCTATTTATAGTCACCCATTTCTTCAAAAGCCGTATTAGTCGCTTTAAATGATTTTATAATCTCATAA
>NW_018397475.1:7058-7185 GCF_002168275.2 Theobroma umbraticum
GTTAATTTTTTTTACATTTTTCATTAAAATTGACTATAATTGAATGCTTGCCTCAGGAAACATGTAGAAAAACTCGTTTATTTAGAAGAAAAGTCTATTTATAGTCTCCCATTCCTTCAAAAGCCTT
>NW_018397475.1:7195-7349 GCF_002168275.2 Theobroma umbraticum
TTAAATGGTTTTATAATCTCATAACTGATTTTAAGTTGAATTTTTTACATTTATGGTTAAAACAGACTATAATTGAGTGTCTGCCTCAAGAAACATATAGAAAAACTAATTTATTTAGAAGAAAAGTCTATTTATAGTCTCCCATTCCTTCAAA
>NW_018397475.1:7384-7507 GCF_002168275.2 Theobroma umbraticum
CATAATTGATTTTAAGTTGAATTTTTTTACATTTTTGGTTAAAACAGACTATAGCTGAATGTCTACTTGGAGAAACATGAAGAAAAAGACATTCATTGGCAAGAAAAGTCCATTTATAGTTAC
>NW_018397475.1:7517-8424 GCF_002168275.2 Theobroma umbraticum
AAAAGCCTTATTACTCGCTTTAAATTGTTTTATAAACTTATAATTGATTTTAAGATGAATTTTTTATAATTTTTATTAAAACAGACTATAATGGAATATCTGCCTTGAGAAACGTGTAAAAAAACCATTTATTTCGAAGCAAAGTCCATTTATAGTCTCTCATTTGTTCAAAAGCCTTATTACTCACGTTAAATAGCTTTATAATCTCATAATTGATTTTAAGTTGAATTTTTACATTTTTGGTTAAAACAGACTATAATTGAATGTCAACATCTAAAAAAGTGAAGAAAACTGCATTCATTGACGAGAAAAAGTCTATTTATAGTCACCCATTCTTTCAAAAACCTTATTACTTGCTTTAAATTGTTTTATAATCTCATAATTGATTTTAAGTTGAATTTTTTACATTTTTCGTTAAAGCACACTATAATTGAATGCTCACCTTGAAAAATATGTAGAAAAATCCATTTATAATCTCCATTCCTTCAAAAGCCTTATTACTCACTTTAAATGATTTTATAATCTCATAATTGAGTTTAAGTTCAATTTTTTTTACATTTTTCATTAAAACAGGTTATAATTGAAGGTCTGCCTTGTGAAACATGAAGAAAAAAGCATAATTAATTTTAAGCTGAATTTTTTTACATTTTTCATTAAAATAGGCTACAATTGAATGTCTATTCCTCGAGAAACGTGAAAAAAAGGCATTCATTGGCAAGAAAAGTCTATTTAGAGTCACTCATTCCTTCAAAAGCGTTATTACTAGCTTTAAATAGTTTTATAATCTCATAATTGATTTTAAGTTGAAGCTTTTTATATTTTTGGTAAAAACAGAATATAATTGAATGTCTACTTAGAGTAACGTTAAGAAAAAGACATTCATTGGCAAGAAAAGTCCATTTATAGT
>NW_018397475.1:8434-9283 GCF_002168275.2 Theobroma umbraticum
TTCAAAAGTCTTATTACTCGCTTTAAATTGTTTTATAATCTCGCAATTGATTCTAAATTAAATTTTTTTACATTTTTTGTTAAAATAGACTATAATTGAATGCTTGCCTAGAGAAACGTGAAGAAAAAGACATCCATAGTCGAGAAAAGTCCATTTATAGTCACCTATTCTTTCAAAAGCCTTATCGCTTTAAATAGTTTTATAAACGCATAATTGATTTTAAGTTGAATTTTTTGTAATTTTCATTAAAATAGACTATAATTGAATACCTGTCTCAAGAAACGTGTGAAAAAGTCATTCATTGAGAAGAAAAGTCCATTTATAGTCACCCATTTCTTCAAAAGCCTTATTACTCGTTTTAAATATTTTTATACATAATCTCACAATTGATTTTTAAGTTGAATTTTTTTACATTTTTGGTTAAAATAGACTATAATTGAATATCTACATTGAGAAACATGAAGAAGAAGGCATCCATTACCGAGAAAAGTCCATTTATAGTCACCCATTCTTTCAAAAGCCTTATTATTAGCTTTAAATGATTTTATAAATGCATAATTGATTTTAAGTTGAATTTTTCTTCTTTTTTATTAAAACAAACTATAATTGAATGCCTGTCTCAAGAAATATGTAGAAAAAGCCATTCATTGAGAAGAAAAGTCCATTTATAGCCACCCATTCTTTCAAAAGCCTTATTACTCGTTTTAAATGATTTTATAATTTCATAATTGATTTTAAGTTAAATATTTTTACATTTTTGGTTAAAACAGACTATAATTAAATGTCTACCTCAAAAAACGTGAAGAAACAGGTATTCATTGATAAGAAAAGTCCATTTATGGTCACCCA
>NW_018397475.1:9293-9498 GCF_002168275.2 Theobroma umbraticum
AGCCTTATTACTCGCTTTAAATGGTTTATAATTTCATTATTGATTTTAGGTTGTATTTTTTTACATTTTTAGTTAAAACAAGCTATAATTGAATGTTTACCTCGAGAAACCTAAGGAAAAAGGCATTCATTGGCAAGAAAAGTATATTTATAGTCACCAATTCCTTCAAAAACATTATAACTCGCTTTAAATGGTTTTATAATCT
>NW_018397475.1:9508-9767 GCF_002168275.2 Theobroma umbraticum
TTTAGGTTCAATTTTTTTTTGCATTATTGGTTGAATCATATTATAATTGAATGTCTACCTTAAGAAACATGAAGAAAAATTACATTCATTGGTAAGAAAAGTCCATTTATAGTCACCTATTCTTTTAAAAGCCTCATTATTCGCCTTAAATGGTTTTATAATCTCATAATTGATTTTAAGTTAAATTTTTATATATATTTTATTCAAACAGACTATAATTAAATACTTACCTTAAGAAACATGTAGAAAAAGTCATTCA
>NW_018397475.1:9777-9857 GCF_002168275.2 Theobroma umbraticum
AAGTCCATTTATAGTCACTCATTCCATTAAAAGGCTTATCACTCGCTTTAAATTATTTTATAATCTCATAATTGATTTTA
>NW_018397475.1:9867-10038 GCF_002168275.2 Theobroma umbraticum
TTTTATATTTTTTGTTAAAACAGACTATAATTGAATGTCTACCTCATGAAACATGAAAAAAAGACATTTATTGATAAGAAAAGTTAATTTATAGTGATCCAGTCCTTCAAAAGCCTAATTGCTCACTTTAAATAGTTTTATAATCTCATAATCGATTTTAAGTTGAATTGT
>NW_018397475.1:10065-10298 GCF_002168275.2 Theobroma umbraticum
AATTGAATGCCTGTCTTAGGAAACGTGTAGAAAAAGCCATTCATTGAGAAGAAAGTCCTTTTATAGTTAACCATTCCTTCAAAAACCTTATTACTCACTTTCAATGCTTTTATAATCTCATAATTGATTTTAAGTTGAATTTTTTTTAATTTTTGGTTAAAATAGACTATAATTGAATGCTTGTCTTAAGAAATGTGTAGAAAAAGTCATTCATTGAGAAGAAAAGTTCATTT
>NW_018397475.1:10372-10646 GCF_002168275.2 Theobroma umbraticum
ATTTTTTTACGTTTTTTGTTAAAACAGGCTATAATTGAATGTTTACCTTAAGAAACATGAAGAAAAGGCATTCTCTGGAAAAAACGTCTATTTATAGTCACCAATTCCTTAAAAAGCAATATTACTAGCTTTAAATAGTTTTATAATGTCAAAATTGATTTTAAGTTCAATTTGTTTTGTATTATTAGTTAAAACAGATTATAATTGAATGTATACCTTGAGAAACATGAAGAAAAAGTCATTCATTAGCAAGAAAAGTCTATTTATAGTCACC
>NW_018397475.1:10657-10937 GCF_002168275.2 Theobroma umbraticum
AAGCCTTATTACTCACTTTAAATGGTTTTACAATCTCATAATTGATTTTAAGTAAATTTTTTTACATTTTTGGTTAAAACAAGCTATAATTGAATATCTACCTTGAGAAACGTGAAGAAAAAGACATCACTGGCAAGAAAAGTATATTTATAGTCACCCATTCCTTTAAAAAGGTTATTACTCGGTTTAAATAGTTTTATAATCTCAAAATTGATTTTAGGTTCAATTTGTTTTGCATGATTGGTTAAAACAGATTATAATTGAATGTCCACCTTAAGAA
>NW_018397475.1:10947-11031 GCF_002168275.2 Theobroma umbraticum
AAAGGCATTCATTGGCAAGAAAAATCCATTTATAGTTACCTATTCCTACAAAAGCCTTATTGTTCGCTTTAAATGGTTTTATAA
>NW_018397475.1:11041-11569 GCF_002168275.2 Theobroma umbraticum
GATTTTAAGTTGAATTTTTTAAAATTTTTGGTTAGAATAGACTGTAATTGAATGTCTACCTCAAGAAACATTAAGAAAACGGCATTCATTGACAAGAAAAGTCTATTTATAGTCACACATTCCATTTAGAGTCTCGTATTTCTTTAAAAGTATTATTACTTGCGCTAAATGGTTTTCTAATCTCATAATTGATTTTAGGTTGAATTTTTTTATATCTTTGGTTACAATAGACAATAATTGAATGTCTGCTTCGAGAAACATGTAGAAAAAGCCATTCATTGAGAAGAAAAGTCCATTTTCACCCATTTCTTTAAAAGCCTTATTACTCGTTTTAAATATTTTATAATCTCATAATTGATTTTAAGCTGAATTGTTTTACATTTTTTGTTAAAATAGACTATAATTGAATGTTTACCTCAAAAAACATGAAGAAACAAGCATTAATTGGCAAGAAAAGTCTATTTATAGCCTCCTATTCCCTTAAAAGCCTTATTACTCGCTTTAAATGGTTTTATAATCTGAAAATTG
>NW_018397475.1:11579-11727 GCF_002168275.2 Theobroma umbraticum
CAATTTTTTTTGCATTATTGGTTAAAACAGATTATAATTGAATGTCCAGCTTGAGAAATGTGAAGAAAGAGGCATTGATTGATAAGAAAAGTCTATTTATAGTCTCTCATTCTTTCAAATGCCTTATTACTCACTTTAAATGGTTTTA
>NW_018397475.1:11747-11851 GCF_002168275.2 Theobroma umbraticum
AGTTAAATTTTTTTACATTTTTGGTTAAAACAAACTATAATTGAATGTCTACTTGAAGAAACGTGAAGAAAAAGACATTCATTGACAAGAAAAGTCCCTTTATA
>NW_018397475.1:11861-12735 GCF_002168275.2 Theobroma umbraticum
CTTTCAAAAGCCTTATTACTCATTTTAAATTATTTTATAATTTCATAATTAATTTTAAGTCAAATTTTTTTACATTTTTGGTTAAAAAAGACTATAATTGAATGCCTACCATGAGAAACGTGTAGAAAAAACCATTCATTTAGAAGAAAAGTCCATTTATAGTCACCCATTCCTTCAAAAGCCTTATTACTCGTTTTAAATGGTTTTATAATATCATAATTAATTTTAAGTTAAATTTTTTTACATTTTTGGTTAAAACAGACTATAATTGAATGTCTACCTTGGGAAACATGAAGAAAAAGGTATCCATTGCCTAGAAAAGTCCATTTATAGTCACCTATTCTTTCAAAAGTCTTATTATTCGCTTTAAATGGTTTTTTAAACGCAGAATTGATTTTAAGTTGAATTTTTTTTTCATTTTTCATTAAAACAGACTATAATTGAGTGCTTGTCTTAGGAAACATGTAGAAAAAGTCACTCATTGAGAAGAAAAGTTCATTTATAGCCACCTATTTCTTAAAAAGCCTTATTACTCATTTTAAATGGTTTTATAATATGATAAAAGATTTTAAGTTGTATTTTTTTACATTTTTAGTTAAAATAGACTATAATTGAATATCTACCTCAAGAAACGTGAAGAAAAAGACATTCATTGGCAAAAAAGTCCATTTATAGTCAGTCATTTCTTCAAAAGCCTTATTACTCGCTTTAAATTGTTTTATAATTTCGTAATTGATTTAAGTCAAATTTTTTTACACTTTTTGTTATAACAGTTTATAATTGAATGCTTGCCTTGAGAAATGTGTAGAAAAAGCCATTCATTAAGAAAAAAGTCCATTTATAGTCACCTATTCCTTCAAAAGCCTTATTACTC
>NW_018397475.1:12745-12953 GCF_002168275.2 Theobroma umbraticum
GTTTTATAATCTCATAATTAATTTTAAGTTGAATTTTTTTACATTATTTATTAAAACAGACTATAATTGAATGTCTACCTCGAGAAACATAAAGAAAAAGGTATCCATTATAGAGAAAAGTTCATTTATATTCACCCATTCCTTCAAAAGCCTTATTATTAGCTTTAAATGGTTTTATAAATGCATAATTGATTTTAAGTTGAATTTT
>NW_018397475.1:12963-13597 GCF_002168275.2 Theobroma umbraticum
TCATTAAAACAGACTATAATTGAATGCCTATCTCAGGAAACGTGTAAAAGAGCCATTCATTAAGAAGAAAAGTCCATTTATAGCCACTCATTCCTTTAAAAGCCTTATTACTCGCTTTAAATTATTTTATAATCTCAAAATTAATTTTAAGCTGAATTTTTTTATATTTTTTATTAAAACAGACTATAATTGAATGTCTAACTCTAGAAACATATAAAAAAAAAGACATTCATTGACAAAAAAAGTCAATTTATAGCCACCTATTCCTTGAAAAGCATAATTGCTCGCTTGAAATAGTTTTATAATCTCAAAGTCGATTTTAAGTTAAATTTTTGTACATTTTAGGTTAAAATAGACTATAATTGAATGTCCACCTTAAGAAACATGAAGAAACAAGTACTCATTGACAAGAAAAGTCCATTTATAGTCTCTTATTCCCTTAAAAGCCTTATTACTCACTTTAAATGGTTTAATAATCTCAAAATTGATTTTAGGTTCAATTTTTTTTGCATTACTGGTTAAAACTGATTATACTTGAATGTCCAACTTGAGAAACGTAAAGAAAAAGGCATTTATTGATAAGAAAAGTCCATTTATAGTCACTCATTCCTTCAAAAGCTTTATTACTCGTTTT
>NW_018397475.1:13627-13723 GCF_002168275.2 Theobroma umbraticum
AAGTTGAATTTTTTTTATATTTTTAGTTAAAACAGACTATAATTGAATGTCTACTTAGAGAAACGTAAAGAAAAAGACATTCATTGGCAAGAAAAG
>NW_018397475.1:13733-13829 GCF_002168275.2 Theobroma umbraticum
GTTACCTATTCCTTCAAAAGCCTTATTACTTGCTTTAAATTATTTTATAATTTCGTAATTAATTTTAAGTCAAATTTTTTTATATTTTTTGTTAAA
>NW_018397475.1:13839-13925 GCF_002168275.2 Theobroma umbraticum
ATTGAATGCTTGCCTTGAGAAATGTATAGAACAAGCTACTCATTGAGGAAAAAAGTCCATTTATAGTCACGCATTCCTTCAAAAGC
>NW_018397475.1:13935-14343 GCF_002168275.2 Theobroma umbraticum
GTTTTAAATAGTTTTATAATCTCATAATTAATTTTACGTAGAATTTTTTTACATTTTTTTTAAAACAGACTATAATTAAATATCTACCTTGAAAAAGGTGAAGAAAAAGACATCCATTGTCAAGAAAAAGGCATCCATTGTCTCGAAAAGTCCATTTATATTCACCCATTCTTTCAAAAGTCTTATTATTCGCTTTAAATAGTTTTATAAATGCATAATTGATTTTAAGTTGAATTTTTTTTATTTTTCATTAAAACAATCTGTAATTGAATGCCTGTTTCAGGAAACGTATAGAAAAAACCATTCATTGAGAAGAAAAGTCCATTTATAGCCACCCATTCCTTCAAAAGCCTAATTACTCATTTTAAATAGTTTTATAATCTCATAATTGATTTTAAGTTGTATTTT
>NW_018397476.1:0-125 GCF_002168275.2 Theobroma umbraticum
TTTAATGTGTACAATAAGGTGTTTGAAGGAATGGGAGACTATAAATAGACTTTTTTTCCTAATGAATGCTTTTTTCTTCATATTTCTTGAGGTAGACATTCAATTATAATATGTTTTAATCAAAA
>NW_018397476.1:135-325 GCF_002168275.2 Theobroma umbraticum
AATTCAACATAAAATCAATTATGAGATTATAAAACTATTTAAAACGAGAAATAAGGATTTTGAAAGAATGGGTGACTATAAATGGACTTTTCTTGCTTATGAATGCTTTTTTCTTCATGTTTCTTGAGGTAGACATTCAATCATAGTCTGTTTTAACTAACAATGTAAATAATTCAACTTAAAATTAATT
>NW_018397476.1:335-493 GCF_002168275.2 Theobroma umbraticum
AAAACCATTTAAAGTGTGTAATAAGGCTTTTGAAGGAATAGGAGACTATAACTAGACTTTTCTTCTCAATGAATGCCTTTTTCTTCATGTTTCTTAAGGTAGACATTCAATTACAATCTGTTTTAACTAAAAATGTACAAAAAATTCAAATTAAAATC
>NW_018397476.1:503-739 GCF_002168275.2 Theobroma umbraticum
TTATTAAGCCATTTAAAGTGAGTAATAAGCCTTTTGATAAAATAGGTGACTATAAATGAACTTTTCTTGTTAATGAATGCCTTTTTATATACGTTTCTTAGAGTCGACATTCAATTATAGTTTGTTTTAATCAAAAATATAAAAAAATTTAACCTAAAATCAATCGTTGGTTTATAAAACCATTTCAAGTAAGTAATAAGGCTTTCGAAAGCCTAAGTGACTATAAATGGACTTTC
>NW_018397476.1:1000-1163 GCF_002168275.2 Theobroma umbraticum
AGGAATGGATGACTATAAATAGACTTTTCTTGCCAATGAATACCTTTTTCTTCAGGTTTCTTAAGATAGACATTCAATTATAATCTGTTTTAACTAAAAATGTTCAAAGACTTCAAATCAAAACCAACTTTGAGATTATAAAACCATTTAAAATGAGTAATAA
>NW_018397476.1:1306-1483 GCF_002168275.2 Theobroma umbraticum
AGGCTTTTGAAAAAATGGGTGACTATAAATAGACTTTTCTTGCCAATGAATGCGATTTTCTTCATGTCTCTCGAGATAGACATTCAATTATAGTTTTTTTTAACTAAAAATGTAAAAAATTTAGCTTAAAATCAATTACGAGGTTATAAAACCATTTAAAGTGTGTAATAAAGCTTT
>NW_018397476.1:1689-1812 GCF_002168275.2 Theobroma umbraticum
GCGAGTAATAAGACTTTTGAAGGAATGAGTGACTATAAAGGGACTTTTCTTGCAATGAATGCCTTTTTCTTCATGTTTCTTAAGGTAGACTTTCAATAATAATCTGTTTTAACTAAAAATGTG
>NW_018397476.1:1938-2066 GCF_002168275.2 Theobroma umbraticum
GAGATTATAAAATCATTTAAAGCGAGTAATAAGGATTTTGAAGGAATAAGAGACCATAAATGAATTTTTTTTCCCAATGAATGGCTTTTTCTATGCATTTCTCAAGGTAAGCATTCAATTGTAGTCTT
>NW_018397476.1:2166-2266 GCF_002168275.2 Theobroma umbraticum
TTCTCTCGATATTTCATAAGGTAGACATTCAATTAAAATTTGTTTTAACCAAAAATGTAAAAATGTTCAACTTAAAATCAATTATGACATTATAAAACCA
>NW_018397476.1:2276-2441 GCF_002168275.2 Theobroma umbraticum
GTAATAAGGCTTTTGAAGGAATGGGAGACAATAAATGAACTTTTCTTCCAAGTGAATCACTTTTTCTACGTGTTTCCCAAGGTGGGCATTCTATAATAGTCTATTTTAATGAAAAATGTAAAAAGATTTAACTTAAAATCAATTATGAGATTATAAAACTATTTA
>NW_018397476.1:2470-2792 GCF_002168275.2 Theobroma umbraticum
GGTGACTATAAATGGACTTTTCTTGCCAATAAATACCTTTTTCTTTACGTTTCTCATGCTAGACATTCAATTATAGTCTGTTTTAATGACAAATGTAAAACAATTCAACTTAATATCAATTATGAGATTATAAAATTATTTAAAGTGAGTAATATGGCTTTGGAAGAAATGTGTGACTATAAATAGACTTTTTTTGCCAATGAATACCTTTTTGTTCATGTTTCTCATGGTTGACATTCAATTTAGTCTATTTTAACAAAAAAAATAAAGAAATTTGACTTAAAATCAATTATGAGATTATAAAACCATTTGAAGCAAGTAA
>NW_018397476.1:2802-3118 GCF_002168275.2 Theobroma umbraticum
AAAGGAATGAGTGACTATAAATGGACTTTTTTTACCAATGAATGCATTTTTCTTCATGTTTCTTGAGGTAGATATTCAATTATGATCTGTTTAAACCAAGACTGTAAAATTAATTGTTAGTTTATAAAACCATTTAAAGCAAGTAATAAGACTTTCGAAAGCCTGAGTGAGTATAAATAGACTTTCCATTCCAATAGATGGCTTTTGCTCCACGTTCCACAAGGTAGACATTCAATTATAGCCTTGTTTAACAAAAAATCTAAAAACATTTAACTTAAAATCAATTTTGAGATTATAAAACCATTTAAAGTGCGTA
>NW_018397476.1:3128-3218 GCF_002168275.2 Theobroma umbraticum
TGAAGGAATCGATGACTATAAATGGACTTTTCTTGCCAATGAATACCTTTTTCTTCAAGTTTTTTAAGGTAGACATTCAATTATAATCTG
>NW_018397476.1:3228-3765 GCF_002168275.2 Theobroma umbraticum
AAATGTATAAAGAATTCAAATTAAAACTAATTTTGAGATTACAAAACCATTTAAAGAGAGTAATAAGGGTTTTAAAGGAATGAGTGACTATGTACTTTTCTTACCAATGAATACCTTTTTCTTCATTTCTCTTAAGGTAGACATTCAATTACGATCTATTTAAACCAGAAATGTAAAAAAATTTACCATAAATCAATTTTGAGATAATAAAACCATTTACAAAGAGTAACAAGGCTTTTGAAAAAATAAGTGACTATAAATAGACTTTTACCATGAATGCGTTTTTCTCCATATCTCGGTAAACATTTCATTATTATATGTTTTAACCAAAAATGTAAAAAATTTAGCTTAAAATCAATTATGAGGTTATAAAACCATTTAAAGTGTGTAAGAATGCTTTTGAACGAATGGGTGACTATAAATGGACCTTTCTTACCAATGAATGCGTTTTTCTTCACATTTCAAGAGGTAGACATTCATAAATAATATATTTTAACCAAAATGTAAAAAAATTTCAACTTAAAATCAATTATGAGA
>NW_018397476.1:3775-3976 GCF_002168275.2 Theobroma umbraticum
TTTTAAAGCGAGTAATAAGGCTTTGGAAGGAATTAGTGACTATAAATAGACTTTTCTTACTAGTGAATTCCTTTTTCTTCATGTTCTTAAGATAAACTTTCAATTATAATATGTTTTAACTAAAAATGTGAAAAGAAAATTGAACTCAAAATCAATTTTGAGTTTATAAAACCATTTAACGTGAGTAATAAGGCTTTTGAA
>NW_018397476.1:3986-5791 GCF_002168275.2 Theobroma umbraticum
ACTATAAATAGACTTTGCTTTCCAATGAATGCTGTTTTCTTCACGTTTCTTAATTTATACATTCAATTGTAGCATGTTTTAACAAAAAATACAAAAAAATTCAACTTAAATTCAGTTATGAGATTATAAAATCATTTAAAGCGAGTAATAAGGATTTTGAAAGAATGAAAGACTATAAATGAGCTTTTCTTGTCACTAAATGGCTTTTGCTACGTATTTCTTGAGGTAAGCATTCAATTATAGTCTGTTTTAACGAAGAATGAAAAAAAAATTAACTTAAAATCAATTATGAGATTCTAAAATCATTTAAAGTGAGTAATAAGGCTTTAGAAAAAATCAGTGACTATAAATGGACTTTTCTTGCCAATGAATGTCTTTTTCTTCATGTTTCTCGAGGTTAACAATTAATTATAATTTTTTAACCAAACTATAAAAACATTCAACTTAAAATCAATTTTGAGATTATAAAGCCATTTAAAGCGAGTAATAAGGCTTTTGAAGGAATCAGAGACTATAAATAGAATTTTCTTGCCAATAAATGCCTTTCTCTTTACGTTTATTGAAGTAGAAATTCAATTATAATCTGTTTTAACCAAAAATGTAAAACTAAATTGAACATAAAATCAATTTTGAGATAATAAAACCATTTACAGTGAGTAATAAGGCTTTTGAAGGAATGGGTGACTGCCAAAGGACTTTTCTTGTCAATAAATGCCTTTTTCTTCATATTTCTTAAGGTAAATATTCAATTCTAACCTGTTTTAACCAAAAATGTAAAAACATTCAACTTAAAAAAAATTTTGAGATTATAAAACCATTTAAAGCGAGTAATAAGGGTTTTAAAGGAATTGGTGACTATAAATGAACGTTTTTTACCAATGAATGATTTTTTTCTTCAGGTTTCTCAAGGTAAACATTCAATTATAATCTTTTTAAGCCAAACATATAAAAAAATTAATTTAAAATCAATTATGAGATTATAAAAGCATTAAAGGCGAGTAATAAAGCTTTAAAAGTAAAGGGTGACTATAAATTGACTTTTCTCGCCAATGGATGCATTTGTTTCCACATTTCTCAAGGTAAACATTCAATTATAGTCTCTTTTAATAAAAAAATATAAAAAAAAAGGAACATAAAATAAATTTTGAGCTAATAAAACCATTTAAAGTGAGTAATAAGGCTTTTGAAGGAATAAGTGACTATAAATGGACTTTGTTTGCCAATGAATGTCTTTTTCTTTACATTTCTCAAGATAGACATTCAATTATAATTTTTTTAACTAAAACTGTAAAAATATTCAATTTAAAATCAATTTTGAGATTATAAAGCCATTTAAAGCGAGTAATAAGGTTTTTAAAATAATTGGTGACTATAAATAGACTTTTCTTACTAATGAATTCCTTTTTCTTAATATTTCTTGAGGTAGACATTCAATTTAGTCAGTTTTAACTAAAAATGTAAAAAAATTTGACTTAAAATCAATCATGAGATTATAAAACCATTTAAAGTGAGTAGTAAGGCTTTTCAAGGAATAGGTGACTATAAAAAGACTTTTTTACCAATGAATGCTTTTTTTCATCACGTTTCTCAACGTAGACATTAAGCAAAAAATGAAAAAAACTTCAACTTAAAATCAATTATGAGATTATAAAACCCTTTAAAGTGAGTAATAAGGCTTTTAAAAGAATGGGTGACTATAAATAAACTTTTCTTGCCAATAAATGGCTTTCTCTTCACGTTTCTTGAAGTGGACATTCAATTATAATCTGTTTTAACCAAAAATGTAAAAAAAATTGAACATAAAA
>NW_018397476.1:6186-6358 GCF_002168275.2 Theobroma umbraticum
TTTCTTACCAACGAATGAGTTTTTTCCTCAAGTTTCTCAAGGTAGACAGTCAATTACAATCTGTTTAAATAAAAAATGTAAAAAAATTCAACTTAAAATTAATTATAAGATTATAAAAGCATTTAAGGCCAGTAATAAAGCTTTAGAAGAAATGGGTGACTATAAATTGACT
>NW_018397476.1:6368-6542 GCF_002168275.2 Theobroma umbraticum
ATAAATGCGTTTTTCTTCATATTTCTCAAAGTAAACATTCAATTATAGTCTGTTTTAACGAAAAAGGTAAAAATAATTGAACATAAAATCAATTTTGAGCTAATAAAACTATTTAAATTGAGTAATAAGGCTTTTGAAGGAATAAGTGACCATAAATGGACATTTCTTGTCAAT
>NW_018397476.1:6702-6946 GCF_002168275.2 Theobroma umbraticum
AATTTGTTTTAACTAAAATTGTAAAAATATTCAACCTAAAATGAATTTTGATATAATAAAGCCATTTAAAGTGAGTAATAAGGCTTTTGAAACAATGGGTGACTATAAATAGACTTTTCTTACTAATGAATTCCTTTTTCTTAATGTTTCTTAAGGTAGATATTCAATTTAGTAAGTTTTAATCAAAAATGCAAAAAAAACTTCTCTTAAAATCGGTCATGAGATTATAAAATCATTTAAAGTG
>NW_018397476.1:6956-7112 GCF_002168275.2 Theobroma umbraticum
CTTTTCAAGGAATGGGTGACTATAAAGGAACTCTTTTTACCAAAGAATGCTTTTTTCTTCTCGTTTTTTGAGGTAGACATTAAGCCTACAATGTAAACAAATTTAACTTAAAATCAATTCTGAAATTATAAAACCATTTAAAGCGAGTAATAAGGC
>NW_018397476.1:7122-7219 GCF_002168275.2 Theobroma umbraticum
ATGGGTGACTATAAATAGACTTTTCTTGCCAATAAATAGCTTTCTCTTCAAGTTTCTCGAAGTAGACATTCAATTATAATCTGTTCTAACCAAAAAT
>NW_018397476.1:7229-7437 GCF_002168275.2 Theobroma umbraticum
TTGAACATAAAATTAATTTTGAGATAATAAAACCATTTAAAGTGAATGATAAGGCCTTCGAAGGAATGTGTGACTGTAAATGGACTTTTCTTGCCAATAAATGCCTTTTTCTTCATATTTCTAGAGGTAGACATTCAATTATAATATGTTTTAATTATAAATGTAAAAATATTTAACTTAAAATTAATTTTGAGATTATAAAACCATT
>NW_018397476.1:7447-7670 GCF_002168275.2 Theobroma umbraticum
AATAAGGGTTTCGAAGAAATGGGTGACTATAAATGGACTTTTCCCACCAATGAATGATTTGTTACTTCAGGTTTCTTGAGGTAGGCAATCAGTTATATTCTGTTTAAGCCAAAAATATAAAAAACTTCAACTTAAAATCAATTAAGAGATTATAAAAGAATTTAAGGCAAGTAATAAAGCTTTAGAAGAAATGGGTGACTATAAATTGACTTTTCTCATCAAT
>NW_018397476.1:8198-8393 GCF_002168275.2 Theobroma umbraticum
ATTTTGAGATTATAAAGCCATTTAAAGCGTGTAATAAGGCCTTTGAAGGAATGCATGACTATAAATGGACTTTTCTTACCAATGAATGCCTTTTGCTTTAAGTTTCTCGAGATCGACATTCAATTATAATTTGTTTTAACTAAAAATGTACAAAGAATTCCAATTAAAATCAATTTTGAGATTATAAAACCATTT
>NW_018397476.1:8493-8695 GCF_002168275.2 Theobroma umbraticum
AATTGAATGTTTACCTCGAGAAACGTGAAGAAAAAGGCATTCATTGGCAAAAAAGTCCATTTATAATCACTTATTCCTTCAGAAGCCTTATTACTCATTTTAAATGATTTTATTAGCTCAAAATTGATTTTATGTACAATGTTTTTACCTTTTTTGTTAAAACAGACTATGATTGAATGTTTACTTTGAGAAATATGAAGAA
>NW_018397476.1:8705-9098 GCF_002168275.2 Theobroma umbraticum
ATTGATGAGAAAAGTCAATTTATAGTCACCAATTTCTTCTAAACCTTTATTACTCGCCTTAAATACTTTTATAATCTCATAATTAATTTTAAGTTGAATTTTTTTACATTTTTGGTTTAAACAGATTATATTTGATTGTCTACCCTGAGAAACTTGAAGAAAAAACTCATTTGTTGGCAAGAAAAGTCTATTTATAGTCACCAAATCTTACAAAATCCTTATTACTCGCTTTAAATAATTTTATAATCTCAAAATTGATTTTACGTTGAATAGTTTTATATTTTTCATTAAAACAGGTTGTTTACCTGAAAAAATATGAAGAAAGGTATTCATTGGCAAGAAAAGTTCATTGGCAAGCACACATTCCTTCAAAAGCCTTATTACTCACTTTAA
>NW_018397476.1:9108-9269 GCF_002168275.2 Theobroma umbraticum
TATCTCAAAATTGATTTTGTGTTCAATTTTTTTTTGCATTTTTGGTTAAAACAGATTATAATTCAATGTCTACTTCAAGAAACATGAAAAGAAAGCCATTTATTGGCAAGAAAAGTTTATTTATTGTCACCCATTCTTTTAAAAGCCTTATTACTCGCTTT
>NW_018397476.1:9520-9851 GCF_002168275.2 Theobroma umbraticum
TTAAATGGTTTTATAATCTCATGATTGATTTTAAGTCAAATTTTTTTACATTTTAGTTAAAACTGACTAAATTAAATGCTTACCTCAAGAAATGCGTAGCAAAAGCCATTTAGTGGTAAAAAAAGTTTATTTATAGTCTCTCATTTTTTCAAAATCCTTATTACTCGCTTTAAATGATTTTATAATCTCATAACCGAATTTAAGTTGAATTTTTTTATATTTTTTGTTAAAACATGCTATACTTGAATGTCTAAATTAAGAAATGTGAAGAAAAATGTATTCATTGGCAAGCAAAGTCTATTTATAGTCACTCATTCTTTCAAAAGCCTTA
>NW_018397476.1:9951-11123 GCF_002168275.2 Theobroma umbraticum
GGCTTTATAATCTCAAAATTGATTTTAGGTTGAATATTTTTACAGCTTTGGTTAAAACAAATTATAATTGAATGTTTGCCTCGTGAATGTAAAGAAAAAGACATTCTTTGGCAAGAAAAGTCCATTTATAGTCACTTATTTCCTTTAAAAGCCTCATTACTCACTTTAAATGATTTTATTAGCTCAATATTGATTTTATGTTCAATTTTTTTTTTACATTTTTCATTAAAAGAGACTATAATTGAATGTTTACCTTAAGAAATGTGAAGAAAAATGCATCCATTGGCAGGAAAAGTCAATTTATAGTCACCTATTGCTTCTAAAGCTTTATTACTAGCCTTAAATGCTTTTATAATCTCATAATTGATTTTAAATTAAATTGTTTTATATTTTTGGCTTAAACAGATTATAATTGAATGTCTACCTCGAGAAACCTGAAGAAAAAACTCATTCGTTGGTAAGAAAAGTCCATTTATAGTTATCCATTCCTTCAAAACCCTTATTACTCGCTTTAAATGATTTTATAATCTCAAAATTGATTTTACGTTGAATGTTTTTATATTTTTTATTAAAACAGGTTATAATTGAATGTTTATCTTGAGAAATATGAAGAAAAAGGTATTCATTGGCAAGAAAAGTCCATTTACAGTCACACATTCCTTCAAAAGCGTTATTACTCACTTTAAATGGTTTTATTATCTCAAAATTGATTTTATGTTCAATTTTTTTTTACATTTTTGGTTAAAACAAATTATAATTGAACGTCTACTTCAAGAAATGTGAAGAGAAAGCCATTTATTGGTAAAAAAAGTGTATTTATAGTCACCCATTTTTTTAAAAGCCTTATTACTCGCCTGAAATGGTTTTATAATCTCATAATTGATTTTAAGTTGAAGTTTTTTCTATTTTTTGCTTAATGTCTACCTCGAGAAACATGATGAAAAAAAGCATTCATTGGTAAAAAAGTCCTTTTATAGTCACCTATTCTTTGAAAAGCCTTACTATTCACTTTAAATGGTTTTATAATCTCATGATTGATTTTAAGTCAAATTTTTTTACATTTATAGTTAAAACTAACTAAATTGAATGTCTACCTTAAGAAACGTGAAGAAAAAAAAATTCATTGGTAAGAAAAGTCTATTTATAGTCACCCATTCTTTCAAAAGCCTTAT
>NW_018397476.1:11655-11825 GCF_002168275.2 Theobroma umbraticum
ATCAAATAATTGATTTTAAATTAAAATTTTTTACATTTTTGGCTTAAACAGATTATAATTGAATGTCTAGCTCGAGAAACTTGAAGAAAAAAATCATTCATTGGTAAGAAACGTTCATTTATAGTTACCCATTCTTTCAAAACCCTTATTACTCACTTTAAATGGTTTTA
>NW_018397476.1:11989-12177 GCF_002168275.2 Theobroma umbraticum
ATATTATAATTGAATGTCTACCTCAAGAAATATGAAGAAAAAGGCATTCATTAGCAGGAAAAGTCCTTTTACAGTCACTCATTCCTTCGAAAGCCTTATTACTCACTTTAAATGGTTTTATTATCTCCAAATTGATTTTATGTTCAATTTGTTTTTACATTTTCGATTAAAACAGATTATAATTGAAT
>NW_018397476.1:12187-12278 GCF_002168275.2 Theobroma umbraticum
AGAAACGTGAAGAGAAAGGCATTTATTGACAAGAAAAGTCCATTTATAGTCATTGATTCCTTCAAAAGCCTTATTACTTGCTTTAAATGGC
>NW_018397476.1:12288-12411 GCF_002168275.2 Theobroma umbraticum
CAAAATTGATTTTAAGTTGAATGTTTTTATAGTTTGATTAAAAAAATTATAATTAATTGTCTACCTCTAGAAACATGAAGAAAAAGACATTCATTGGCTAGAAAAGTCCATTTATAGTCACTC
>NW_018397476.1:12421-12614 GCF_002168275.2 Theobroma umbraticum
AAGCCTTATTACTCGCTTTAAATGGATTTAAAATATCATAATTGATTTTAAGTTAATTTTTTTTTCATTCTTCATTAAAACAGGCTATAATTGAATGCTTACCTTAAGAAATACGTTGGAAAAGCCATTCAATGGCAGGAAAAGTTCATTTATGGTCTCATATTCTTTCAAAATCCTTATTACTCGCTTTAAA
>NW_018397476.1:12624-12759 GCF_002168275.2 Theobroma umbraticum
ATCTCATAACTGAATTTAAGTTGAATTTTTTTACATTTTTAGTTAAAACATGCAATAATTGAATGTCTAAATTAAGAAACGTGAAGAAAAATGTATTTATTGGCAAGCAAAGTCTATTTATAGTTACTCATTCCT
>NW_018397476.1:12769-12983 GCF_002168275.2 Theobroma umbraticum
TATTACTCACTTTAAATGATTTTATAAACTCAAAATTTTTTATATTTTTGATTAAAATATATTATATATGAATGTTTACCTCTTGAAACATGAAGGAAAACACTTTCATTGGCAAGAAAGGTCCATTTATAGTCACCCATTCGTTCAAAAGCCTTCTTACACACTTTAAATGGTTTTATAACCTCAGAATTGATTTTAAGCTAAATTTTTTACA
>NW_018397476.1:12993-13263 GCF_002168275.2 Theobroma umbraticum
AAACATATTATAATTGAATGTTTACCTAGAGAGACATGAAGAAAAATACATTCATTGGCAAGAAAAGTCTATTTATAGTCACTCATTTTTTTCAAAAGCCTTGTTACTCTTTTTAAATGGTTTTATTATCTTAAAATTGATTTTATGGTCAATTGTTTTTACATTTTTGGTTTAAACAGATCCTAATTGAATGTCTACCTCAAGAAAGATGAAGAGAAAGGCATTCATTGACAAGAAAAGTCCATTTATAGTCACTCATTCCTTTAAAAG
>NW_018397476.1:13427-14238 GCF_002168275.2 Theobroma umbraticum
TTTATAGTCATCGATTGCTTCAAAAGCCTTATTACGTACTTTAAATGGTTTTATAATTTCAAAATTGATTTTAAGTTGAACTTTTTTACACTTTTTGTTAAAAAGGTTATATCTGAATGTCTACCTTGTGGAACGTGGAACAAAAGCCATCTATTAGAACGAAAAGTCCATTTATAGTCACTTAGGCTTTCAAAAGCCTTATTACTTGCTTTAAATGGTTTTATAAACTAACAATTAATTTTAAGTCGAATTATTTATATTTTTTATTTAAAATAGACTATAATTGAATGTCTACCTTTAGAAACATGAAAAAAAAAGCCTTCATTGGCAAAAAAATCCATTTATAGTCACCTATTCTTTCCAAAGCCTTATTTCTCGCTTTAAATGATTTTATAATCTTATAATTAATTTTTAGTAAAATTTTTTTTACATTTTTAATTAAAATATATTATAATTGAATGTCTATCTCATGAAATATGAAGAAAAAGGCATTCACTAGTAAGAAATGTCCATTTATAGTCACCTATTCGTTCAAAAGCCTTATTACACACTTTAAATGGTTTTATAAACTCATAATTGCTTTTAAGCTAAATTTTTTACATTTTTGATAAAAATAAATTACAATTAAATGTTGACCTCGAAAAATATGAAGAAAAACACATTCATTGGCAAGAAAAGCCCATTTATAGTCACCAATTTTTTTAGAAGCCTTATTACTCTCTTTAAATGGTTTTATTATCTCAAAATTAATATTATGTTTAATTATTTTTACATTTTTGATTTAAACAGATTATAATTGAATGTCTACCTC
>NW_018397477.1:0-6896 GCF_002168275.2 Theobroma umbraticum
TACCTTCGAAAGCCTTATTACTCGCTTTAAATGTTTTTATAATCTCATAATTGACTTTAACTACAATTTTTTTACATTTTTTATTAAAAAATATTATAGTTGAATGTCTACCTAACGAAACATGAAGAAAGAGGCATTCATTGGCAAGAAAAGCTAATTTATAGCCACCCAAGCCTTCGAAAGCCTTATTACTCGCTTTAATTGCCTTTCTAACCCCATAATTGACTTTAAGCTGAATTTTTTTTAATTTTTGGTTAAAATGGATTATAGTTAAATATCTACCTTGAGAAATGTGAAGAGAAAGATATTCATTGGTGAGAAAAGTCCATTTATAATCACCCATACCTTCAAAAGCCTTATTACTCGCTTTAAATGATTTTATAATTGCATAATTGACTTTAGGCAGATTTTTTTCTCATTTTTGGTTAAAAAAGATTATAATTAAATGTCTACATTGAGAAACATGAAGAAAAAGTGATTCGTTGGTTTAAAGTTATAGTTAACCATACCTTTGAAAATTTTTTTACTCACTTTAAATGCTTTGATAATCTCATAGTTGATTTGAAGTTGAATTTTTTATATTTTTTATTAACATAAATTATAATTAATTTTCTATCTTAGGAAACATGAAGCAAAAGATATTCATTGGTAAGAAAAGTCCATATGTAGTTACCTATACCTTCCAAAGACTTATTACTCGCTTTAAATGATTTTACAATCTCATAATTGACTTTAAGTTGATTTTTTTTTCATTTTTATTCAAAACATACTATAATGGAATGTCTACCTTGAGAAACAAGAAGAGAAAGCCATTTATTGGCAAGAAAAGCCCATTTATAGTCACCCATACCTTCGAAAGTCTTATTACTCTCTTGGAATAGTTTTATAATCTCATAATTCACTTTAAGTTGAATTTTTTTACATTTTTGATTAAAACAGATTATAATTGAATGTCTACATCAAGAAACATTAAGAAAAAGCTATTCATTGGCAAAAAAAGCCCATTTGTAGTCATCCAAGCCTTCGAAAGCCTTATTATTCGCTTTAAATAGTTTTCTACTTTCATAGAAGATTTTAAGTTGAATTTTTTTCTATTTTTTGTTAAAACAGATTATAATTGAATGTCTACCTTGAAAAATGTGAAGAAAAAGATATTCATTGACAAGAAAAGCCCATTTATAGTTATCCATGCGTTTGAAAGCCTTATTACTTGTTTTAAATGGTTTTATAATCTTATACTTAATTTGAAGTTGAATTCTTTTATATTTGTTATTAAAACGGATTATAATTAAATGTCTACCTCAAGAAACATGAAGAAAAAGATATTCCTTTTCAAGAAAAGTCTATTTATACTCACCTATGCTTTCAAAAGCCATATTACTTGCTTTAAATGGGTTTATAATGTCATAATTTCCTTTAAGTTGACTTTGTTTTTCATTTTTGGTCAAAAAAGACTATAATTTAATGTCTACCTTGAAAAACATGACGAAAAAGCCATTCATTGACAAAAAAAGCCCATTTACAGTCACCCATGCCTTTGAAAGCCTTATTACTTTCTTTGAATGGTTTTATAATCTCATAATTGACTTTAAGTTGAATTTGTTTATATTTTTGGTTAAAACAGATTATAATTGAATGTTTACCTCAAGAAACGTTAAGAAAAAGCCATTCATTGGCAAGAAAAGCCCATTTATAGTCATCCAAGCCTTCGAAAGCCTTATTACTCACTATAAATAGATTTATAATCTCATAATTGATTTAAAGTTGATTTCTTTTATATTTTTTATTAAAACAGATTATAATTGAATGTCTACCTTGAGAAACATAAAGAAAAAGACATTCATTGCTAAGAAAAGTTCATTTATAGTCACCCATGCCTTCAAAAGCCTTATTACTCGCTTTAAATGATTTTATAATCTCAATAATTGACTTAAACTTGAATTTTTTTAAATTTTTGATTAAAACATATTGC
Source organism: Theobroma umbraticum (assembly GCF_002168275.2). NCBI lineage: Eukaryota > Viridiplantae > Streptophyta > Magnoliopsida > Malvales > Malvaceae > Theobroma > Theobroma umbraticum. Next base: position 1,973 of record NW_018397477.1, read on the forward strand.
AGTTGAATGTCTGCCTAAGGAAATATGAAAAAAGAGGTATTCATTGGCAAGAAAAGCCGATTTATAGCCACCCAAGCCTTCAGAAGCTCTATTACTCGCTTTAAATGGTTTTATAATCTCATAATTGATTTGAAGTTGAATATTTTTATATTTTTTTTATTAAAACATATTATAATTGACTGTCTACTTTAGGAAACTTGAGAAAAAGGTATTCATTGGTAAGAAAAGTTCATGTATAGTCACCTATGCCTTTCAAAGACTTAATACTCACTTTAAATAGTTTTGTAATCTCATAATTAACTTTAAGTTGAATTTTTTTTCCTTTTTGGTTAAAATTGATTATAATTAAATGTATACCTCAAGAAACGTAAACAAAAGACATTCATTGGCAAGAAAAGTCCATATATACTCACCTATGCCATCAAAAGCCTTATTACTCGCTTTAAATGGTTTTATAATGTCATAATTAACTTTAAGTTGAATCTTTTTTCATTTTTGGCCAAAACGAACTATAATTGAATGTCTACCTTGAGAAACATTAAGAAAAAGTCATTCATTGGTAAGAAAAGCCTATTTATAGTCAACTATGCCTTCGAAAGCCTTATTACTCTCTTTGAATGGTTTTATAAACCCATAATTGACTTTAAGTTGAATTTTTTTTGCATTTTTAGTTAAAACAGATTATAATTGAATGTCTACCTTGAGAAACATTAAGAAAAGGCAATTCATTGGCAAGAAAAGTCCACTTACACTCAGTTATGCTTTCAAAAGCCTTACTACTCATTTTAAATAGTTTTATAATGTCATAATTAACTTTAAGTTATTTTTTTTTATTTTTAGTCAAAACAGACTATAATTGAATGTCTACCTTGAGAAACATGAACAGAAAGATATTTATTGGCAAGAAAAGCCCATCTATAGTCACTCATGCCTTCGAAAGCCTTATTACTCTCTTTGAATGGTTTTATAATCTTATAATTGACTTTGAGTTAAATTTTGTTGTATTTTTGGTTAAAACAGATTATAATTGAATGTTTACCTTGAGAAACGTTAAGAAAAAGCTATTCATTGACAAGAAAAGCCCATTTATAGTCATCCAAGCCTTCGAAAACCTTTTTACTCGTTTTAAATAGTTTTGTAATCTCATAGTTGATTTTAAGTTGAATTTTTCTCATTTTTTTAAAACAGAGTATAATTGAAGGTTTACCTTGGGAAATATGAAGAAAAAGATATTCATTGAGAAGAAAAGTCCATTTATAGTCACCCATACATTCGAAAGCCTTATTACTCACTTTAAATAGTTTTATAATCTCATACTTGATTTGAAGATGAATTTTTATACATTTTTTATTAAAACAGGTTATAATTGAATGTCTACCTCAGAAAACATAAAGAAAAAAATATTCATTTTCAAGAAAAGTCTATTTATACTCACCTATGCCTTCAAAAGCCTTGTTACTCGCTTTAAATTATTTTATAATATCTTAATTAACTTTAAGTTCAATTTTTTTTTCATTTTTGGTCAACACAGACTATAATTGAATGTGTACCTTAAAAAACATGAAGAAAAAGCCATTCATTGGAAAGAAAAGCCCATTTGTAGTCATACATGCCTTCGAAAGCCTTATTGCTCTCTTTGAATGATTTTATAATCTTATAATTGACTTTAAGTTGAATTTTTTTTCATATTTGGTCAAAACAGACTATAATTGAATGTCTACCTTGAGAAACATGAAGAGAAAACCATTCATTGGCAAGAAAAGCTCATTTAAAGTCACCCATACCTTCAAAAGCCTAATTACTCTCTTTGAATGGTTTTATAATCTCATAATTGACTTTAAGTTGAATTTTTTACATTTTTAATGAAAGCAGATTATAATTCAATGTCTACCTTAAGAAAGGTTAAGAAAAAGTAATTCATTGACAATAAAAGCCCATTTATAATCATCCAAGCCATCGAAAGCCTTATTAATCGCTTTAAATACTTTTATAATCTCATAGTTGATTTTAAGTTGAATTTGTTTTTTATTTTTATTAAAATAGATTATAATTGAATTTTTACCTCAGGAAACATAAAGAAAAAGATATTCATTGGCCAGAAAAGTCTATTTATAGTCACCCATGCATTCGAAAGCCTTTTTACTCACTTTAAATAGTTTTATAATCTCATACTTGGTTTGAAGTTGAATTTTTATACATTTTTTATTAAAATAGATTATAATTGAATTTCTACCTTGGAAAACATGAAGAAAAAGATATTCATTTTCAAGAAAAGTCTATTTATACTCACCTATGGCTTCAAAAGCCTTTTTACTCACTTTTAATAGTTTTATAATGTCATAATTAACTTTAAGTTGAATTTTTTTTTCATTTCTGGTCAAAACAGACTATAATTGAATATGTACCTTGAGAAACATGAAGAAAAAGCCATTCATTGGTAAGAAAAGCCCATTTGTAGTCATCCATTTGTTCAAAAGCCTTATTACTCTCTTTCTTTGGTTTTATAGTCTCATAATTGACTTTAAGTTGAATTCTTTTTAATTTTTGGCCAAGATAGACTATAATTGAATGCCTACCTTTGTAAACATGAAGAGAAAGCCATTCATTGACAAAAAAATCCCATTTCTAGTCACCCATTCCTTCGAAAGCCTTATAACTCTCTTTGAATAGTTTTATAATCTCATAATTGACTTTAAGTTGAATTTTTTACATTTTTAGTTAAAGCAGATTATAATTGAATGTCTAGCTCAAGAAATGTTAAGAAAAAGCCATTCATTGACAAGAAAAGCCCATTTATAGTCATCCAAGCCTTCGAAAGCCTTATTAATTGCTTTAAATACTTTTGTAATCTCATAGTTAATTTTAAGTTGAATTTGTTTTTCATTTTTTGTTAAAACATATTATAATTAAATTTTACTTCGAAAAACATGAAGAAAAAGATATTCATTGGCAAGAAAAGTCCATTTATAGTCACCCATGCATTCGAAAGCATTTTTACTCACTTTAAATGGTTTTATAATCTCATACTTGATTTAAAGTTAAATTTTTAAACATTTTTTATTAAAATAGATTATAATTGAATATCTACCTTAGAAAACATAAAGAAAAATATATTCATTTTCAAGAAAAGTCCATTTATATTCACCTATGCCTTCAAAAGCCTTTTTACTCGCTTTAAATGGTTTTATAATGTCATAATTAACTTTAAGTTGAATTTTTTTTTTATTTTTGGTCAAAACAGACTATAATTGAATGTATACCTTGAGAAAGATGAAGAAAAAGCCATTCATTGGCAACAAAAGCCCATTTGTAGTCATTTATGCGTTCGAAAGCCCATTTATAGTCACTCATGCGTTCGAAAGCCTTATTACTCACTTTAAATGGTTTTATAACCTCATACTTGATTTGAAGTTAAATATTTTTATATTTTTCATTAAAATAAATTATAATTGAATATTTACCTGGGGAAACATGCAGAAAAAGATATTCATTGGCAAGAAATGTTTATTTACACTCACCTATGCCTTCAAAAGCTTTATTACTCGCTTTAAATGGTTTTATAATCTCATAATTGACTTTAAGTTGAATTATTTTCACTTTTGTTTAAAAAAAAATTATAATTGAATGTCTACCTTGAGAAACATGAAGAAAAGCCATTCATTGGTAAGAAAAGCCCATTTATAGTCAGCCATGAATTCGAAAGCCTTATTACTCGCTTTAAATGGTTTTATAATCTCATACTTGATTTAAAGTGAAATTGTTTTACATTTTTTGTTAAAACAGATTACAAATGAATGTCAAATTTGGGAAACGTGAAGAAAAATATATTCATCGATAAGAAAAGCCCATTTATAGTCACCCATGCCTTCGAAAGCCTTATTACTCGCTTTAAATATTTTTATAATATCATAATTTACTTTAACTTGAATTGTTTTACATTTTTGGTTAAAACAGATTACAGTTGAATGTCTACCTAAGGAGACATGAAGAAAGAGGCTTTCATTCGCAAGAAAAGCTTATTTATAGGCACCCAAACCTTTGCAAGCCTTATTACTCGCTTTAAATGGTTTTATAATCTCATAATTGATTAGAAGTTAAATTTTTTTACATTTTTTATTAACACAGATTACAATTGAATGTCTACCTCGATAAACATGAAGAAAAAGATATTCATTCTGGCAAGAAAAGTCCATTTATAGTCACCCATGCATTCGAAAGCCTTATTACTCACTTTAAATAGTTTTATAATCTCATACTTGATTTGAAGTTGAATTTTATTGGATTTTTTATTAAAACAGATTAAAATTGAATGTCTACTTGGGGAAACATGAAAAAAAGATATTCATTAGCAAGAAAAGTCCAGTTATACTCACCTATACCTTCAAAAGCCTTATTACTCGCTTTAAATGGTTCTATAACCCCACAATAGACATTAAGCTAATTTTTTTTCATTTTCAGCTAAAATAGATTATAGTTAAATGTCTACCTCGAGAAACATGAAGAAAAAGATATTCATTGGTGAGAAAAGTCCATTTATAGTCACTTATGCCTTCAAAAGCCTCATTACTCGCTTTAAATAGTTTTATAATGTCATAATTGACTTTAAGTTGATTTTTTTTCATTTTTGGTTAAAACAGATTATAAATAAATATCTACTCCAAAAAATGTGAAGAAAAAGCTATTCGTTGGTAAGAAAAGTTTATTTATAGTAACCCATACCTTCGAAAGTCTTATTACTCGCTTTAAATGGTTTAATAAATTCATAGTTGATTTGAAGTTGAGTTTTTTTACATTTTTTATTAAAATAGATTGTTATTGATCATCTACCTTGGGAAACGTGAAGCAAAAGATAATCATTGGTAAGAAAAGTCTATCTATAGTCACCTATACCTGCCAAAGACTTATTACTCGCTTTAAATGGTTT
>NW_018397477.1:6906-7208 GCF_002168275.2 Theobroma umbraticum
TAATTGACTTTAAGTTGAATTTTTTTTCATCTTTGGTTAAAAAAGATTATAATTGAAAGTCTAGCTTGAGAAACATTAAGAAAAAGCTATTCATTGACAAGAAAGCCCATTTATAGTCATCCAAGCCTTCGAAAGCATTATTCATCGCTTTAAATAGTTTTATAATCTCATAGTTGATTTTAAGTTAAATTTTTATCTATTTTTTGTTAAAATAGATTATAATTGATTGTTTACCTCGAGAAATGTGAAGAAAAAGATATTCATTGAGAATAAAAGCCCATTTATAGTCACCTATGCGTTCG
>NW_018397477.1:7284-14221 GCF_002168275.2 Theobroma umbraticum
TAAAACAGATTTTAATTGAATGTTTACTTGAGAAAATATGAAGAAAAAGATATTCATTGGCAAGAATAGTCCATTTATACTCACCTATGCCTTCAAAATTCTTATTACTCGCTTTAAATGGTTTTATAATCTCATAATTGACTTTAAGTTGAATTGTTTTCCTTTTTGTTTAAAACAAATTATAATCAAATGTCTACCTTGAAAAACATGAAGAAAAGCCATTCATTGGTAAGAAAAGATCATTTATAGTCACTCATACATTCGAAAGCCTTATTACTCGCTTTAAATGGTTTTATAATCTCATACTTGATTTGAAGTGAAATTGTTTTACATTTTTTATTAAAATAGATTACAAATAAATGTTAACCTTGGGAAATGTGAAGAAAAAGATATTCATTGGCAAGAAAAGTCCATTTATAGTCACCCATGCCTTCGAAAGCCTTATTACTCGCTTTAAATAGATTTACAATCTCATAATTGACTTTAAGTTGAATTTTTTTATATTGGTGGCTAAATCAGATTACTGTTGAATGTCGACCTAAGAAACCTAAAGAAAAAGCCATTCATTGGCAAGAAAAGCCTATTTATTGTCACCAAAGCCTTCCAAAGCCTTATTACTCACTTTAAATGGTTTTATAATCTTATAATTGATTTGAAGTTTAATTTTTTTATATTTTTTATTAAAAAAAATTATAATTGAATGTTTACCTTAAGAAACATGAAGAAAAAGATATTCATTGGCAAGAAAAGTCCATTTATAGTCACCAATGCCTTCGAAAGCCTTATTACTCACTTTAAATATTTTTATAATCTCATAATTAACTTTAACTTGAATTTGTTTACATTTGTTGTTAAAAGAGATTACAGTTGAATGTCTGCCTAAGGAAACATGAAGAAAGAGGAATTCATTGGCAAGAAAAGCCAATTTATAGCCACTCAAGCCTTCAAAAGCCTTATTACTCACTTTAAATGGTTTTATAACCCCACAGTTAACTTTAAGCTGTATTTTTTTTTCATTTTTACTTAAAACAAATTATAGTTAAATGTGTACCTCGAGAAATATGAAGAAAAATATATTCATTGGTGAGAAAAGTTCATTTATAGTCACCTATGCCTTCAAAAGCCTTATTACTCACTTTGAATGGTTTTATAAAGTCATAAATTACTTTAAGTTGATTTTTTTTCATTTTTTATTAAAATAGACTATAATTAAATGTCTACATCAAGAAACGTGAAGAAAAAGTCATTCGTTGACAAGAAAAGTCTATTTATAGTCACCTATACCTTCGAAAGCCTTGTTACTCGCTTTAAATGGTTTGATAATCTCATAGTTGATTTGAAGTTAAATTTTTTTATATTTTTTATTAAAACAGATTATAATTGATTGTCTATTTTGAGAAACATGAAGCAAAAGATATTCATTGGTAAGAAAAGTCCATCTATAGTCACCTATGCCTTCCAAACACTTATTACTCACTTTAAAAGGTTTTATAATCTCAAAATTGACTTTGAGTTGAATTTTTTTTTATTTTTAATCAAAACAGACTATAATTGAATGTCTACCTTAAGAAACATGAAGAGAAAGCCATTCATTGGTAAGAAAAGCCCATTTATAATCACTCATACCTTCGAAAGCCTTATTACTCTCTTTGAATGGTTTAATAACCTCATAATTGACTTTAAGTTGAATTTTTTTCCATCTTTGGTTAAAACAGATTATAATTGAATGTTTACCTTGAGAAACGTTAAGAAAAGCCATTTATTGATAAGAAAAGCCTATTTATAGTCATCCATGCCTTCGAAATCATTATTAATTGCTTTAAATTGTTTTATAATCTCATAGTTGATTTTAAGTTGAATTTGTTTTCTACTCCTTATTAAAACAGATTATAACTGAATGTCTACCTTGAAAAATATGAAGAAAAAGGTATTCATTGGCACGAAAAGCCCATAGTCACCCATGCAATCGAAAGCCTTATTACTCGCTTTAAATGGTTTTATAGCCTCATACTTAACTTGAAGTTGAATTTTTTTATATTTTTTATTAAAACAGATTATAATTCAATGTGTACATGGGAAAACGTGAAGAAAAAGATATTCATTGACAAGAAAAGTCCATTTATACTTACCTATGCCTTTAAAAGCCTTATTACTCGCTTTAAATGGTTTTATAATCTCATAATTGACTTTAAGTTGAATTACTTTCATTTTTAGTTAAAACAAATTATAATTGAATGTCTACCTTAAGAAACATGAAGAAAAGTCATTGATTGGCAAGAAAAGCCCATTTATAGTCACCCATTCATTCGAAAGCCTTATTACTCGCTTTAAATGGTTTTATAATCTCATACTTGCTTTGAAGTGAAATTGTTTTACAGTTTTTATTAAAACAGATTACAAATGAATGTCAACATTAGGAAATATGAAGAAAAAGATATCCATTAGCAAGAAAAGCCCATTTATAGTCACCCATGCCTTCGAAAGCCTTATTACTCGCTTTAAATGTTTTTATACTCTCATAATTTACTTTAACTTGAATTTTTTTTACATTTTTGGTTAAAACAGATTACAGTTGAATCTCTACCTAAGGGGACATGAAGAAAGAGGCATTCATTAGCGAGAAAAGCTGATTTATAGCCACTCAAGCCTTTGAAAGTCTTATTACTCGCTTTAAATGGTTTTATAATCTCATAATTGATTTAAAGTTGAATTTTTTTATATTTTTTATTAACACAGATTATAATTGAATGTCTACCTCGGGAAATGTGAAGAAAAAGATAGTCATTGGTAAGAAAAGTTCATTTATAGTCACCCATGCATTCGAAAGCCTTATTACACGCTTTAATTGGTTTTATAATCTCATCCTTGATTTGAAGTTGAATTTTCTTGAATTTTTTATTAAAACAGAATATAATTGAATGTCTACCTAGAGAAACATGAAAAAAAGATATTCATTGGCAAGAAAAGTCCATTTATACTCACCTATGCCTTCAACAGCCTTATTACTCGCTTTAAATGGTTTTATAACCCCACAATTGACTTTAAGTTGATTTTTTTTTATTTTTGATTAAAATAGATTATAGTTAAATGTTTACTTCAAAAAACGTGTAGAAAAAGATATTGATTGGCGAGAAAAGTCCATTTATAGTCACCAATACCTTCAAAAGCCTTATTACTCGTTTTAAATGATTTTATAATGTCATAATTGACTTTAAGTTGAATTTGTTTTCATTTTTGGTTAAAAGAGATTATAATTAAATGTCTACATCGAGAAATATGAAGAAAAAGCCATTCGTTGGTAGGAAAAGTCTATTTATAGTCACCCATACCTTTGAAAACCTTATTACTAGCTTTAAATGGTTTCATAATCTCAAAATTGATTTGAAATTGATTTTTTTACATTTCCTATTAAAAAAAATTAAAATTGAATGTTTACATTGGGAAATGTGAAGAAAAAGATGTTCATTAAAGATGTTCATTGGTAAGAAAAGTCCATTTATTATCACCTACGCCTTTTAAAGCCTTATTACTCGCTTTAAATGGTTTTATAATCTCATAATTGACTTCAAGTTGAATATTTTTCATTTTTTGTTAAAATATATTATAATTAAATATCTACCTCGATAAACGTGAAGAAAAAATCATTCATTGGTAAGAAAATTCCATTTATAGTCACCCATGCCTTCCAAAGCCATATTACTTGCTTTAAATGATTTGATAATCTCATAATTGATTTGAAATTGAATTTTTTTGCATATTTTATTAAAACAGATTATAATTGAATGTTTATCTCAGGAAATGTGATGAAAAAGATACTCATTGGTAAGAAAAGTTCATTTCTAGTCACCTATGCCTTCCAAAACCTTATTACTCATTTTAAATGATTTCATTATCTCATAATTGACTTTAAGTTGAATGTTTTTTTTAAAATAGATTATAATTAAATGTCTACCATGAGAAACGTAAAGAAAAAATATTTATTAGCAAGGAAAGTCCACTTATAAATACCTATGCCCTCAAAAGCCTTATTGTTCGCTTTAAATGGATTTATAATCTCATAATTGACTTTAAGTTGAATTTTTTTAAATTTTTTACCAAAACAGTTTATAATTGAATGTCTCTCTCAAGAAACATGAAGAAAAAGATATTTATTCGCAACAAAAGTCCATTTATAGTCACTCATGTCTTCCAAAGCCTTATTACATGCTTTAAATGATTTTATAATCTCATAATTAACTTTAAGTTGAATTTTTTTCTTTTTTGTTAAAATAGATTATAATTAAATGTCTACCTTAAGAAACTTGAAAAAAAAGGTCATTCATTAGTAAGAAAAGTCCATTTATAGTCACCCATGCCTTCAAAAGCCTTATTACTCACTTTAAATGGTTTGATAATCTCATAATTGATTTTAAATTAAATTTTTTTATATTTTTTATTAAAACAAATTATAAATGAATGTCTACCTCAGGAAATGTGAGAAAAAATATATTCATTGGTAAGAAAAGTCCATCTATAATCACCTATGCCTTCCAAAGACTTATTAATCATTTTTAATAGTTTTATAATGCCAGAAATGACTTTAAGTTGAATTTTTTTATTTTTGGTTAAAACAGATTACAATTGGATTCCAACCTCAGAAAATGTGAAAAAAAAAATTCATTGGAAAGAAAAGTCTATTTATATTCACCTTTGTTTTCGAAAGCTTTATTACTCGCCTTAAATGGATTTATAATCTCATAATTGACTTTCACTTAAATTTTTTTACATTCTTGGTTAAAATAGATTACAGTTGAATGTCTGCCTAAGGAAGTGTGAAGAAAAAAGCATTCATTGGCAAGAAAAGCCTATTTATAGTCTCCCAAGCCTTCAGAAGCCTTATTACTCGCTTTGAATGGTTTTATAATCTCATAATTGATGTGAAGTTGAATATTTATAATTTTTTTATTAAAAAAATTATAATTGAATGTTTACCTTGAGAAACATGAAGAAAAAGATATTCGTTGGTAAGAAAAGTCGATTTATAGTCACCTATACTTTCCAAAGCCTTATTACTCACTTTAAATGTTTTATAATCTCATAATTGACTTTAAGTTGAATTTTTTTTCTTTTTTCATTAAAATCCATTATAATTAAATGTCTACCTCAAGAAACGTGAAGAAAAAGATATTCATTAGCAATAAAAGTCCATTTATAGCCACTTATGCCCTCAAAAGCCTTATTACTCGCTTTAAATGGATATATAATCTCCTAATTGACTTTAAGTTGAATATTTTACATTTGTTATCAAAACAGATTATAATTGAATGTCTAGCTTGAGAAATATGAAGAAAAAGATATTCATTTATAAGAAATGTCCATTTATAGTCACCTATGCCTTCAAAAGCCTTATTACTCGGTTTAAATGGTTTTATAATTTCATAATTGGCTTTGAGTTGAATTTTTTTATATTTTTTAATTAAACAAATTATAAATGAATATTTATCTCGAGAAACGTGAAAAAAAAGATATTCATTTGTAAGAAAAGTCCATTTATAGTTACCTATGTCTTTCAAAGCCTTATTACTCGCATTAAATTATTTGATAATTACATAGTTGATTGTAAGTTAAATTTTTTTTTATTTTTTATTAAAACAAATTATAATTGAATCTCTATCTCGAAAAATGTGAAGAAAATGATATTCATTGGCAAGAAATGTCCATTTATAGTTACCCATGCATTCGGAAGCCTTATTACTTGCTTTAAATGGTTTTATAATCTCATACTTGATTTGAAGTTGAGTTTTTTTATATTTTTTATTAAAACAGATTATAAATGAATGTCTACCTTGAAAAATATGAAAAAAAAGATATATATTAGTAAGAAAAGTAGATCTATAGTCACTTATGCCTTCCAAAGACTTATTACTAGTTTTAAATAGGTTTATAATCTCATAATTGACTTTAAGTCGAATTGTTTTTTCATTTTTGGTTAAAACATATTACAAGTGAATGTCAACTTCAAGAAACATGAATAAAAAGATATTCATTGGAATGAAAAGTTTATTTATAGTCACCCATGCCTTTGAAAGCCTTATTACTCACTTTAAATAGATTTATAATCTCATAATTGATTTTAGGTTGAATTTTTTTACATTTGTAGTTAAAACATATTACAGTTGAATGTGTACCTAAGGAAACCTGAAGAGAAAGCCATTCATTGGCAAGAAAAGTCTATTTATAGTCACCCAAGCCTTCCAAACCCTTATTACTCGCTGTAAATGGTTTTATAATCTCAATTGATTTTTGAAGTTGAGTTTTTTTACATTTTTTATTAAAACAAATTATAATTGAATATCTACCTCAAGAAACGTGAAGAAAAAGATATTCATTGGTAAGAAAAGTCCATTTATAGTCACCCATGCATTTGAAAGCCTTATTACTCGTTTTAAATGATATTATAATCTCATACTTAATTTCAAGTGGAATTGTTTTACTTTTTTTGTTAAAACAGATTACATTGAATGTCAACATTAGGAAATGTAAAGAAAAAGATATTCATTGGCAAGAAAAGTCCATTTATAGTCACTCATGCCTTCGAAAGCCTTATTACTTGCTTTAAAAGTTTTTATAATCTCATAATTGACTATAACTTGAATTTTTTTATATTTTTTGTTAAACATATTACAGTTGAATGTCTGCCTAAGGAAACATGAAGAAAGAGGCATTCATTGGCAAGAAAAGCCGATTTATAGCCACCCAAGCCTTCGAAAGCATTATTACTTGCTTTAAATGGTTTTATAACCCAACATTTGACTTTAAGTTGAATTTTTTTCATTTTTGGTTAAAACAGATTATAGTTAAATGTCTACCTCAAGAAACATGAAGAGAAAGATATTCATTGACGAGAAAAGTCCATTTATAGTCGCCTATGCCTTCAAAAGCCTTATTACTCGCTTTA
>NW_018397478.1:0-103 GCF_002168275.2 Theobroma umbraticum
CTTTTCTTACAAATAAAACAGTTTTTCTACATGTTTCTCATGACAAGCATTCAAATATAATCTATTTTAATGAAAAATATAAAAAATTTAACTTAAAATCAAT
>NW_018397478.1:113-250 GCF_002168275.2 Theobroma umbraticum
TAAAATCATTTAAAGCAAGTAATAAGGCTTTCGAAGGAATGGATGACTATAAATGAACATTTCTTACCAATAAATGCTGTTTTCATCATGTTTCTCGACGTAAACATTTAATTATAATCTATTTTAATTAAAAAAGT
>NW_018397478.1:260-467 GCF_002168275.2 Theobroma umbraticum
GAACTTAAAATCAATTTTGAGATTATAAAGCCATTTAAAGTGAGCAATAATGCTTTTAAAGGAATGGGTGACTATAAATAGACTTTTCTTCTAAATAAATTCATTTTTCTTTACGTTTCTTAAGGTAGACATTCATTTGTAGTTTTTTTGAACCAAAAATGTAAAAAAAATTCAACTTAGAATGAATTGTGAGACTATAAAAATATT
>NW_018397478.1:738-1996 GCF_002168275.2 Theobroma umbraticum
ATTTTCACAAAAAATGTAAAAAATTCAACTTAAAATAAATTATGAGGTTATAAAACCAGTTAAAGTAAGTAATAAGGCTTTTGAAGGAATGGGTGACTGTAAATGGGCTTTTCTTGCTAATGAATGCTTTTTCTTCACATTTCATAAGGTAGACATTCGATTATATTTTGTTTTAACAAAAAATGTAAAAAAAAATTTAACTTAAAATCAATTATGAGATTATAAACCATTTAACATGAGTAATAAAGCATTTGAAGGAATGGAAAACTATAAATAGACTTTTCTTCCAAATAAATAGGTTTTTCTACATGTTTTTCAAGGCAAACATTAAATTATAGTCTGTTTTAACTAAAAATTTTAAAAAAATTGAACATAAATCCATTAAAAGTGAGTAATAAGGCTTTTGAAGGAATGAGAGACTATAAATGGACTTCTCTTCTAAATAAATAGGTTTTTTACATGTTTTTTGAGGTAGACATTCAATTATAGTCTATTTTAACAAAAAATGTAAAAAATTCAACTTAAAATCAATTATGAGGTTACAAAATTACTTAAAGTAAGTAAAAAGGCTTTTGAAAGAATGAGTGAATATAAATGGACTTTTCTTGCTAATGAATGCTTTTTTCTTCACGTTTCATTAGGTAGACATTCCATTATATTTTGTTTTAACCAAAAAAGTAAAAAAAAATCTACTTAAAATTAATTATGTGATTATAAAACTATTTAACCTGAGTAATAAGGCTTTTGAAGGAATGAGAGACTATAAATAGGTTTTGCTTCTAAATAAATAGATTTTTCTATACGTTTCTCAAGGTAGGTATTCAATTATAGTCTGTTTTAACAAAAAATATAAAAAATTCAACTTAGAATGAATTATGAGATTATAAAGCCATTTAATGCGAGAAAGAAGGCTTTTGAAGGAATGAGAGACTATAAATAGACTTTTCTTCCAAATAAATGGATTTTTCTATACGTTTCCCAAGGCATGCATTCAATTACAGTATGTTTTAATGAAAAATGTAAAAAAATCAACTTAAAAGCAATTATGAGATTATAAAATCATTTAAAGCAAGTTAGAAGGCTTTTGAAGGAATGGGAGACTATAAATGGATTTTTCTTTCAAAGAAAAGGGTTTTTCTACACCTTTCCTGAAGTAGGCATTGAATTATATTTTGTTTTAACAAAAAATATTAAAAATTTAACTTAAAATTAATTGTGAGATTATAAAACCATTTAAAGCAAGTAATAAGACTTTTGA
>NW_018397478.1:2342-2455 GCF_002168275.2 Theobroma umbraticum
AGTGAGTAATAAGGCTTTTGAAAGAACGGGTGACTATAAATAGACTTTTCTTGCAAATAAATTCATTTTTCTTCATGTTTTTAGAGGTAAAGATTCAATTATAGTCTGTTTTA
>NW_018397478.1:2542-2779 GCF_002168275.2 Theobroma umbraticum
AGTCTGTTTTAACCAAAAGTGTAAAAAAATTCAACTTAAAATCAATTATCAGATAATAAAACTATTTAAAGCGAGTAATATGGCCTTTATAAGAATGGGAGACTATAAATGGATTTTTCTTCAAAATAAATGAGTTTTTTACACGTTTCTGAAGGGAGGTAATAAATTATAATCTATTTTAATAAAAAATGTAAAAAATCTAACTTAATATCAATTATGAGATTATACAATCATTTA
>NW_018397478.1:2813-2927 GCF_002168275.2 Theobroma umbraticum
CTATAAATAGATTTTTCTTCCAGATAAATAGATTTTTCTACACGTTTCTCGAAGTAGACATTCAATTATAGGCTTTTGTAACAAAAACTATAAAAAATTCAACTTAAAATCAAT
>NW_018397478.1:2937-3083 GCF_002168275.2 Theobroma umbraticum
TAAAATTATTTAAAGTGACTAATAGGACTTTTGAAAGAATGAGAGACTATAAATGAACTTTTCTTCTAAATAAATGGCTTTTTCAACACGTTTCTCAAAGCAAGCATTCAATTATAGTCTATTTTAAGGAAAAATATAAAAAATTC
>NW_018397478.1:3093-3310 GCF_002168275.2 Theobroma umbraticum
CAATTATAAGATAATAAATCCATTTAAAGCGAGTAATATGACTTTTGAAGGAATGGGAGACAATAAACGGACTTTTCTTCCAAATAAATAGATTTTCTACATATTTCCCGAGGCATGCATTTAATTATAGTCTATTTTAACCAAAAATCAATTATGAGATAATAAAACTATTTAAAGTGAGTAATATGACTTTTGTAGGAATGAGAGACTACAAATA
>NW_018397478.1:3320-3404 GCF_002168275.2 Theobroma umbraticum
CCAAAGAAATGGGTTTTTCTACATGTTTTCCCAAATAGGCATTCAATTGTAGTCTGTTTTAATAAAAAATATAAAAAAATCAAC
>NW_018397478.1:3414-3658 GCF_002168275.2 Theobroma umbraticum
TTATGAGATTATAAAACCATTTAAAGCAAGTAATAAGACTTTTGAAGGAATGAGAAACTATAAATGAACTTTTCTTTCAAATAAATGAGTTTTTTACACGTTTCTCAAGGCAAGCAATCAATTATAGTCTATTTTAATAAAAAATGTAAAAAATTTAACTTAATATCAATTATGAGATTATACAACCATTTAAAGCCAGTAATAAGGCTTTTGAAGGAATGGAAGACTATAAATGTACTTTTCT
>NW_018397478.1:3916-4078 GCF_002168275.2 Theobroma umbraticum
AAATTCAACTTAAAATTAATTATGAGATTATAAAACCATTTAAAGCGACTAATAGGACTTTTAAATGAATGAGAGACTATAAATAGACTTTCTTCTAAATAAATGGGTTTTACAACACGTTTCCCAAGGTGAGTATTCAATTATAGTCTATTTTAATGAAAA
>NW_018397478.1:4088-5795 GCF_002168275.2 Theobroma umbraticum
TTCAACTTAAAATCAATTATGAGATTATACAACCATTTAGAGCCAGTAATAAGGCTTTTCAAGGAATGGGAGACTATAAATGGACTTTTCTCTCAAATAAATGGGTTTTTTTACACGTTTTCCAAAGCAGACGTTCACTTATAGTCTATTTTAACAAAAAATATAAAAAATTCAACTTAAAATCAATTATGAGATTATAAAACCATTTAAAGTGATTAATAAAGCTTTTAAAGGAATGGGAGACTGTAAATTAAATTTTTTTTCAAATAAATGGGTTTTTCTATACATTTTTCGAGGTAAGAATTCAATTAGAGTCTGTTTTAACAAAACATAAAAAAAATTGAACTTAAAATCAATTATGAGATTATAAAACTATTTAAAGTGACTAATAAGGCTTTTGAGGGAATGGAAAACTATAAATGGACTTTTCCTTCAAATAAATGGGTTTTTTACATGTTTTTTGAGGCAGACATTCAATTATAGTCTGTTTTAACGAAAAATATAAAAAATTCAACTTAAAATCAATTATGAGGTCATAAAAACCACTTAAAGTAAGTAATAAGACATTTGAAGGAATGGGTGAATATAAATAGACTTTTCTTGCTAATGAATACTTTTTTCTTAACGTTTTATTAGGTAGACATTCAATTTTATGTTGTTTTAACCAAAATGTAAAAAAAATTAACTTAAAATCAATTATGAGATTATAAAATCATTTAACGTGAGTAATAAGGCTTTTGAAGGAATGAGAGACTGTAAATGAACTTTTTTTCGAAATAAATAGGTTTTTCTACATGTTTCTCAAGACAAACATTCAATTATTGTCTGTTTTAACAAAAAATATAAAAAATTTAACATAGAATGAATTATGAGATTATAAAACCAATTAAAGCAAGTAAGAAGGCTTTTGAAGGAATAAGAGACTATAAATGAACTTTTCTTCAGAAGAAATGGATTTTTCTACATGTTTTCCAAGGCATGCATTCAATTACAGTCTATTTTAATGAAAAATATAAAAAATTTTGCTTAAAATAAATTATGAGATTATAAAATTATTTAAAGCAAGTAATAAGGCTTTTGAAGGAATGAGAGACTATAAATGGACTTTTCTTCCAAATAAATGTGTTTTTTTACACTTTTATCGAAGCAGTCATTCAATTATAGTTTTTTTTAATGAAAATATAAAAAATTCAACATAAAATCAATTATGAGAATATAAAACTATTTAAAGCGACTAATAAGACTTTTGAAGGAATGAAAAACTATAAATCGACTTTTCTTCTAAATAAATGAGTTTTTAACATGTTTCTTAAGGTAGGCAATGAATTTTAGTCTATTTTTTAAAAAAATGTAAAAAATTCAACTCAAAATCAATTATGAGGTTATAAAACTATTTAAAGTCAGTAATAAGGCTTTCGAAAGAATGGGCGAATATAACTAAACTTTTCTTGATAATGAATGCTTTTTTCTTTATGTTTCACTAGGTAGACATTCAATTATATTCTATTTTAGCCAAAAATGTTAAAAAATTCAACTTAACATTAAATTTGAGATTATTAAACCATTTAAAGTGAGTAATAAGACTTTTGAAGGAATGGGTGACTATAAATAGACTTTGCTTGCAAATGAATTCATTTTTTTTCTTGTTTTTGGAGGTAGATGTTCAATTGTAGTCTGTTTTAACTAAAAATGTAAAAAAATTTAACT
>NW_018397478.1:5823-5939 GCF_002168275.2 Theobroma umbraticum
TTTAAAGTGAGTTATATGACTTTTGAAGGAATAAGAGACAATAAATGGACTTTTCTTTCAAATAAATAGGTTTTTCTACATGTATAAATGGACTTTTCTTCTAAATAAATGGGTTT
>NW_018397478.1:5949-6259 GCF_002168275.2 Theobroma umbraticum
TTCCTAAGGTAGGCATTCAATTATAGTCTGTTTTCACAAAAATTATAAAAAATTTAACTTAAAATCAATTATGAGATTCTAAAATCATTTGAAGCGAATAATAAGGCTTTTGAAGAAATGGGTGAGCATAAATAGACTTTTCTTGCCAATGAATGTTTTTTCTTCACGTTTCTCAAGATAGAAATTCAATTATTATCTGTTTTGCCAAAAATGTAAAAAAAAATTTAACTTGCAATAAATTTTGAGATTATAAAACCATTTAATGTGACTAATAAAGTTTTTGAAGGAATGGTTGACTATGGTGGACTTT
>NW_018397478.1:6586-6709 GCF_002168275.2 Theobroma umbraticum
ATATAAAAAAATTCAACTTAAAATCAATTATGAAATTATAAAACCATTTAAACCAAGTAATAAAGCTTTTGAAGGAATGAGTGACTATAATGGACTTTTCTGGCCAATGAATGCATTTTTCTT
>NW_018397478.1:7018-7230 GCF_002168275.2 Theobroma umbraticum
TAAAATCAATTTTAGAATTATAAAACCATTTAAAGTGAGTAATAAGGGTTTTGATGGATTGGGTAACTATAAATGGACTTTTTTTACCAATGAATGCTTTTTTTTTCACATTTTTTAAGGTAGACATTCAATTATAGTCTATGTTAACCAAAAATATAAAAAAAATTAAATATAAAATAAATTTTGAGATAATAAAACCATTTAAAGCGGAT
>NW_018397478.1:7330-8799 GCF_002168275.2 Theobroma umbraticum
GGAAACATGTAGAAAAACCTATTTATTTGAAAGAAAAGTCCATTTATTGTCTCCCATTCTTTCAAAAGTCATATAACTCGCTTTAAATGGTTTTATTATCTCATAATTAATTTTAAGTTAAATTTTTTTACATTTTTAGTTAAAACAGACTACAATTGAACATCTACCTTCAAAAACAAGAAAAAAATGAATTCATTTGCAAGAAAAGTCGATTTATAGTCACCCATTCCTTCAAAAGTTTTATTACTCACTTTAAATGGTTTAATAATCTCAAATTTAATGTTAAGTTGAATTTTTTAACATTTTTGGCTAAAATAGAATATAATTGAATGTCTACCTAGTGAAACATGAAGAAAAAAGCATTCATTAGCAAGAAAAGTCTAGTTATACTCGCCCCTTCAAAAGCCTTATTACTCGCTTTAAATAGTTTTATAACCTCATAATTGATTTTGAGTTAAATTTTTTATATTTATTTTAAAATAGACTAAAATTCATTGCCTACCTCAGGAAACGTGTAAAAAACTCATTTAGTTGGAAGTATTTATAGTTTTTTATTCCTTCAAAAGTCTTATTAGTCGCTTTAAATAGTTTTATATTCTCATAATTAATTTTAAGTTGAATTTTTTATATTTTACATTAAAACAAACTATAATTGAATGACTACTTCGACAAACGTGTAAAAAAACTCATTTATTTGGAAGAAAAGTCCATTTATAGTCTCCCATTCCTTCAAAAGCCTTATTACTTGTTTTAAATAATTTTATAATCTCATAATTTATTTTAAGCATAATTTTTTACTTTTTTCATTAAAATAGACTGTAATTTAATGCATGCCTTGGAAAACATGTAGAAAAATCCATTTATTCTGAAGAAAAGTTCATTTATAGTCTCTTATTCCTTCAAAAGCCTTCTTACTCGCTTTAATTGGTTTTATAATCTCATAATTCATTCTAAGTTGAATTTTTCATATTTTTTATTAAAATAGACTATAATTGAATGTCTGCCTTGAAAAACATGTAGAAAAACCTATTTATTTCGAAAAAAAGTTGATTTACAGTCTCCCATTCCTTCAAAAGCCTTATTACTCACGTTAAATGGTTTTATAATCTCATAATTGATTTTAAGTTAATTTTTTTTTTACATTTTGGTTAAAACAAAATATAATTGAATGTCTACCTAATAAAATGTTAAGAGAAAAGCATTCATTAGCAAGAAAAGTCTATTTATATTCACTCATTCGTTTAAAAGTCTTATTACTTACTTTAAGTGGTTTTTATGACCTCATAATTGATTTTAAGTTGAATTTTTTACATTTTTCGTTAAAACAGACTACAATTGAATGTCTGTCTCAAAAAACATGTAAAAACCCATTTATTTAGCCGAAAAGTCCATTTACAGTTTCCCATTCCCTCAAAAGCCTTACTAGTCGCTTTAAATAGTTTTATAATCTCATAATTGATTTTAAGTTG
>NW_018397478.1:8809-8935 GCF_002168275.2 Theobroma umbraticum
TATTTTTTGTTAAAACAGACTATAATTGAATTCTTAGCTCGAAAAATGTATAGAGAAACCCATTTATTTGAAAAAAAAGTTAATTTACAGTCTCCCATTCCTTTAAAAGCTTTATTAATCGCTTTA
>NW_018397478.1:8945-9135 GCF_002168275.2 Theobroma umbraticum
TAATCTCATAATTGATTTTAAGTTGAATGTTTTACAGTTTTTGTGACAATAGACTATAAATGAACGTCTGTTTCGAGAAACGTGTAGAAAAACCCATTTATTGAGAGAAAAGTCTATTTATAGTCTCTCATTCTTTGAAAAGTATTATTACTGGTTTTAAATGGTTGTATAATCTCATAATTGATTTTAA
>NW_018397478.1:9145-9295 GCF_002168275.2 Theobroma umbraticum
TTATATTTTTTTATTAAAATAGACTATAATTGAATACTCACCTTGGAAAACGTGTTGTAAAACCCATTTATTTAGAAAAAAGTCTATTTATAGTCTCTCATTCATTCAAAAGTCCCATTGGTCGCTTTAAATAGTTTTATAATCTCATAA
>NW_018397478.1:9305-9814 GCF_002168275.2 Theobroma umbraticum
GTTGAATTTTTTACATTTTTTGTTAAAATAGACTTTAATTGAATGTCTACTTTAGGAAACGTGTAGAAAAATCTATTTATTTGGGAGAAAAGTACATTTCTAGTCTTTCATTCCTTCAAAAGCCTTATTACTGGCTTTAAATTGTTGTATAATCTCATAATTGATATTAAGTTGAATTTTTTATATTTTTTATTAAAATAGACTATAATTGATTGCTTACATTGAGAAACGTGTAAAAAACTCATTTATTTGGAAGAAAAGTCCATTTATAGTTTTCCATTCCTTCAAAAGTCTTTCATTACTGCTTTAAACTGGTTTATAATCTCATAAATTGATTTTAAGTTAATTTTTTTATATTTTTTATTAAACAGACTACAATTGAATGCCCTATTTCGAAAAACATGCAGAAAAACCCATTTCTTTGGAAGAAAAATCTATTTGTAGTCTCTCATTCCTACAAAAGCCATATTACTCACTTTAAATAGTTTTATTATCCCATAATTGATTTT
>NW_018397478.1:9824-9980 GCF_002168275.2 Theobroma umbraticum
TTTTTACATTTTTCATTAAAATAGACTATAATTAGATGCATGCCTCGGGAAACATGTAGAAAAATCTATTTATTTGGAAGAAAAGTCCATTTATTGTCTCGCATTCCTTTAAAAGTCATATTACTCGCTTTAAATGGATTTATTATCTTATAATTG
>NW_018397478.1:9990-10140 GCF_002168275.2 Theobroma umbraticum
GAATTTTTTATATTTTTCCTTAAAATAGACTATAATTGAATGCTTGATTTGGGAAACGTGTTGAAAAAGCCATTTATTTAGAAAAAAAGTTCATTTATAGTCTCCCATTCTTTCAAAAGTCCTATTAGTCATTTTAAATAATTTTATAAT
>NW_018397478.1:10150-10326 GCF_002168275.2 Theobroma umbraticum
ATTTTAAGTTGAATTTTTTATATTTTTTGTTACAAAAGACTATAATTGAATATCTATTTTGAGAAACGTGTAGAAAAATTCATTTATCTGGAAGAAAAATCTATTTATAGTCTCTCATTCCTTCAGAAGCCTTATTACTTACTTTAAATGATTGTATAATCTCATAATTGATATTA
>NW_018397478.1:10416-12449 GCF_002168275.2 Theobroma umbraticum
TTACCTCCCTTGGGAAACGTGTAAAAAACTCATTTATTTTGAAGAAAAATCCATTTATAGTCTCACATTCATATAAAAGCCATATTACTCGCTTTAAATGGTTTTATTATCTGATAATTGATTTTAAGTTGAAGTTTTTTACACTTTTGGTTAAAACAGACTATAATTCAATGCATGCCTCTAGAAACGTGTAAAAAAATCCATTTATTTGGAAAAAAATCTATTTATTTTCTCTTATTCCTTCAAAAGCCATATTACTCGCTTTAAATAGTTTTATTTTCTCATAATTGATTTTAAGTTAAATTTTTTTACATTTTTAGTTAAAACAGACTATAATTGAATCTTTACCTCTAAAAACATGAAGAAAAATGAATTCATTTGCAAGAAAAGTCTATTTATAGTCTCCCGTTCTTTCAAAAGCCTTATTACTCACTTTAAATGGTTTAATAATCTCAAATTTAATTTTAAGTTGAAGTTTTTACATTTTTGGCTAAAATAGAATATAATTGAATGTCTACTTAGTGAAATGTGAAGAAAAAAGCATTCATTAGCTAGAAAAGTCCATTTATATTTGTCCATTCCTTCAAAAGCCTTATTACTTGCTTTAAATGGTTTTATAACCTCATAATTGATTTTGAGTTAAATTTTTTACATTTTTCATTAAAATAGACTATAATTAATTCCCTACCTCGAGAAACATGTAAAAAACTTATTTATTTGGAAGAAAAGTCCATTTATAGTTTTCCATTCCTTCAAAAGTCTTATTACTTGCTTTAAATTGTTTTATAATCACATAATTGATTTTAAGTTAAATTTTTTATATTTTTTGTTAAAACAAAATATAATTGAATGCCTACATTGGGAAACGTGTAGAAAAACCCTTTTCTTTGAAAGAAAAGTCCATTTATAGTCTCCCATTCCGTCAAAAGCCTTATTACTTGCTTTAAATGATTTTATAATCTCATAATTGCTTTTAAGTTGATTTTTTTACATTTTTCGTTAAAACAGATTGTAATTGAATGCATGCCTTGAGAAACGTATAGAAAAACCCATTTATTTGGAAGAAAAGTTCATTTATAGTCTCCCATTCCTTCAAAAGCCTTTTTTCTCGCATTAAATGGTTTTATAATCTCATAATTCATTCTAAATTGAATTTTTTATATTTTTTGTTAAAATAGACTATAATTGAATACCTACCTTGAGAAACGTATAGAAAAACCTATTTATTTAGAAGAAAAACCTATTTATAGTCTCTTATTCCTTCAAAAGCCTTATTACTCACGTTAAATAGTTTTATAATCACATAATTAATTTTAAGTAGAATTTTTTTTTAATTTTTTGGTTAAAACAAAATATAATAGAATGTCTACCTAATGAAACGTGAAGAAAAAACATTCATTAGCAAGAAAAGTCTATTTATATTCACCCATTCTTTCAAAAGCCTTATTACTTACTTTAAGTGATTTCGTAACCTCATAATTGATTTTAAGTTGAATTTTTTACATTTTTCATTAAAATAGACTATAATTGAATGTCTGCCTCAAAAAACATGTAAAAAAGCCATTTATTTAGAAAAGAAGTCCATTTATATTCTCTCATTCCTTCAAAAGCCTTATTACTCACTTTTAATGGATTTATTATCTCAAAATTGATTTTATGTTCAATTTTTTTAAAATTTTTAGTTAAAACAGATTATAATTGAATGCTTATCTCAGGAAACGTGTAAAAAAACCCATTTATTTGAAAGAAAAACCCATTTATAGTCTCCCATTCCTTCAAAAGCCTTATTACTCCCTTGAAATAGTTTTATAATATCAAAATTGATTTTAAGCTCAAATTTTTTTACTCTTTTGATTAAAACAGATTATAATTAAATGTCTACGTTGGGAAACATGAAGAAAAAGACATTAATTGGCAAGAAAAGTACATTTATAGTCATCTATTCCTTCAAAAGCCTTATTACCCATTATAAATGGTTTTATTATTTCGAAATTGATTTTGTGTTCAATTTTCTTTATAGTTTTAGTTAAAAC
>NW_018397478.1:12532-12781 GCF_002168275.2 Theobroma umbraticum
ATTGGTAAGAAAAGTCTATTTATAGTCACCCATTCCTTCAAAAGTCTTATTACTTACTTTAACTGGTTTTATAACCTCATAATTGATTTTAAGTTGAATTTTTTACATTTTTTTTAAAATAGATTATAATTGAATGCCTACCTTAGAAACATATAAAAACCCATTTATTGGAAGAAAAGTCTATTTATAGTTTCCCATTCCTTTAAAAGCCTTATTAGTCGCTTTAAATGATTTTATAATCTCATAATT
>NW_018397478.1:12950-13476 GCF_002168275.2 Theobroma umbraticum
TTATTATTCACTTTAAATATTTTTATAGTCTCACAATTCATTCTAAGTTGAATTGTTTTACATTTTTGGTTCAAAAAAACTACAAATGAATGTTTACCTTGAGAAACGTAAAGAAAAATGAATTCATTGGAAGAAAAGTCTATTTATAGTCACCCATTCCTTCAAAAGCATTATTGCTCACTTTAAACGGTTTCATAATCTTAAAATTGATTTTAAGTTCAATTTTTTTTTTACTTTTTTAATTAAAACATATTATAATTAAATGTTTACGTCGAGAAACATGAAGAAAAAGGCATTCATTGGTAAGAAATGTTCATTTATAGTCATCCATTCCTTCAAAAGCCTTATTACTTGCTTTAAATGATTTTATAATCTCATAATTGATTTTAAGTTAAAGTTTTTATATTTTTGGTTAAAACAGATTATATTTGAATGCTTGTCATGAGAAACATTTAGAAAAACCGTTTTATTTGTAAGAAAAGTCTATTTATAGTCACCCATTTCTTCAAAAACCTTATTACTCACT
>NW_018397478.1:13486-13679 GCF_002168275.2 Theobroma umbraticum
TAATAATCTCAAATTTAATTTTAAGTTTAACTTTTTTACATTTCTGGTTAAGACAAAATATAATTGAATATCCACCTCATGAAACTTGAAGAAAAAAGTGTTCATTAGCAAGAAAAGTTGATTTATATTCACCTATTCCTTCAAAAGCCTTATTACTCGCTTTAAATGGTCTTATAGCCTCATAATTGATTTT
>NW_018397478.1:13883-14067 GCF_002168275.2 Theobroma umbraticum
TTACTCGCTTTAAATGGTCTTATAGCCTCATAATTGATTTTAAGTTGAATTTTTAACATTTTTCATTAAAACAAACTATAATTGAATGTCTGACTCAAGAAACATCTAGAAAAACGCATTTATTTGGAATAAAAGTCCATTTATAGTCCCCATTTCTTCAAAAGCCTTATTATTCGCTTTAAAT
>NW_018397478.1:14077-14205 GCF_002168275.2 Theobroma umbraticum
TCTCATAATTCATTCTAAGTTGATTTTTTTTTACATTTTTGGTTCAAACAAACTATAAATGAATGTCTACCTCGACAAACATGGAGAGAAATGAATTCATTTGGAAGAAAAGTCTATTTATAGTCACC
>NW_018397479.1:0-2077 GCF_002168275.2 Theobroma umbraticum
TAAATGGTTTTATAATCTCATAATTAATTTTAAGTTGAATTTTTTACATTTTTATTAAAGCAAATAATATTTGAATATCTAGCTTAGAAAATGAGAAAAAAGGCTATTCATTGGTAAGAAAATTCCATTCGTAGTCACCCATGCGTTTGAAAGTTTTATTACTCGCTTTAAATGATTTTATAATTTCATAATTGATTTTAAGTTGAAATTTTTTACATTTTGGTTAAAACTGATAATATTTGAATGTATATATTAGGAAACGTGAAGAAAAAGCCATTCATTGCTATGAAAAGTCCATCTATAGTCACCCACACCTTCGAAAGCTTTATTAATCCTTTTAAATGGTTTTATGATGTCATAATAAATTTTAAGTTAAATTGTTTTGCTTTTTTTGTTAAAATATGTTATAATTGAAAGTCTACTTTGGAAAACGTGAAGCAAAAGTTATCCATTTGCAAGAGAGGTTCATTTATAGTAGCTCAAGTCTTTGAAAGCCTTACTACTCGCTTTAAATGGTTTTATAACCTCATAATTGATTTAAAGTTAAAATTTTCTTACATTTTTATTCAAAATAGATAATATTTGAATGTCTACATTGAGAAACGTGAAGAAAAAGCTATTCATTGACAAGAAAAGTCTATCTATAGTCACCTTTGCCTTCAAAAGCCTTATTACTCACTTTAAACAGTTTTATAATCTCATAATTAATTTTAAGTTGAATTGTTTTATATTTTTTGTTAAAACAGATAATATTTGAATGTCTACCTTAGAAAATGAGAGGAAAAACCTATTCATTGGCAACAAAAGCCCAGCTGAAGTCATCCATCCATTCGAAAGCCTTATTTCTTACTTTAAATAGTTTTATAATCCCATAAATTATTTTAAGTTTAATTATTTTACATTTTTATTAACATATATTGTAGTTGAATGTTTCCTTGGGAAACGTGAAACAAAAGCCATCCATTGGTAAGAAAAGTCCATTTATAGTCGCTTAAGTCTTTGAAAGCCTTCTTACTTGCTTTAAATAGTTTTATAATCTCATAATTCATTTTAGTTAAATTGCCTAACATTTTTGGCTAAAACAGATAATATTTCAATGTCTACATTGGGAAATATGAAGAAAAAGCCATTCATTGGCCAAAAAAGTCCATCTATTGTCACCTATGCGTTCAAAAGCCTCATTACTCAATCTAACTGGTTTTATAATATCATAATTGATTTTGAGTTGAACTTTTTTACATTTTTTGTAAAACTATATTGTAATTGAATGTCTCTCTCAGGAAATGTGAAGCAAAAATCATCCATTGGCAAGAAAAGTCCATTTATAATTACTTAAGTCTTCAAAAGCCTTATTGCCCATTTTAAATGATTTTATAATCTCATAATTCATTTCAAGTTAAATTCTCTTACATTTTTGGTTAAAAAAGATAATATTTGAATGTCTACAATGGAAAATGTGAAGAAAAAGCCATTTAATTTCAAGAAAAGTCTATTTATAGTCACCGATGCATTTGAAAGCCTTATTACTCACTTTAAATTATTTTATAATCCCATAATTTATTTTAAGTTAAAATTCTTTACATTTTTTATTAAAAAATATTATAATTGAATGTTTACCTTGGGAAACGTGAGGTAAAAGTCATCCATTAATTTGAAAAGTCCATTTATAGTCGCTTAAGTCTTTGAAAATCCTTATTACTCGCTTTAAATGGTTTTATAATATCATAATTGATTTTAAGTTGAATGTTTTTACATTTTTGGTAAAACAGATAATAATTGAAAGTCTACATTAGGAAACATGGGGTAAAAGTCATCCGTTGGCTAGAAAAGTCCATTTATAGTCGCTTAAGTCTTCGAAATCCTTATTACTTGCTTTAAATAGTTTTTTAGCCTTATAATTCATTTTCAGTTGAAGTTTTTTACATTTTTCATTAAAACAGATAATATTTGAATGTTTACCTTGAAAAATGAGAACAAAAAGCCATTCATTGGTAAGAAAAATGCATCTATAGTCACCTATGCATTCGAAAGCCTTATTACTCGTCTTAAATGATTTTATAATCTCATAATTGATTTT
>NW_018397479.1:2087-2218 GCF_002168275.2 Theobroma umbraticum
TTTTTATATTTTTTGTTAAAACAAATAATATTTGAATGTCTGCCATGAAAAACATGAAGACAAAGCCATTCATTGGTAAGAAAAGTCCATCTATGGTCACCCACGCCTTTGAATGCCTTATTACTCGCTTT
>NW_018397479.1:2228-2408 GCF_002168275.2 Theobroma umbraticum
ATAATCTCATAATTGATTTTAAGTTAAAATTTTTACATTTTTTGTTAAAATATATTATAATTGATTGTTTACCTTGAAAATCGTGAAGCAAAAGTCATCCATTGATAAGAAAAGTCTATGTATAGTCATTTAAGTCTTCGAAATCCTTATTACTTACTTTAAATGGTTTTATAATCTCAT
>NW_018397479.1:2418-2905 GCF_002168275.2 Theobroma umbraticum
AAGTTGAATTTTTTTACATTTTTAGTAAAAATAGATAATATTTAAACGTCTAAGTCAGAAAACGTAAAAACAAAACCATTCATTGGCAAGAAAAGTTGATCTATACACACCCATGCCTTCGAAAGCCTTATTACTTGCTTTAAATGGTTTTTTAATCTCATAATTGATTTTACGTTGAATATTTTTACATTTTTGTTAAATATATTTGTGAATGAATATCTGCTCAGGAAATATGAAGCAACAGTTATCATATAGTTAGAAAAGTTTATTTATAGTTGCTTAAGTCTTCGAAAGCCCTATTACTCGCTTTGAATTATTTTATAATCTCTTAATTGGTTTTAAGTTGAATTTTTTATATTTTTTATCAAAACAGATAATATTTGAATGTGTCCATTAGGAAATGTGAAGAAAAAGTTATTCATTGGCAAGAAAAGTTCATCTATAGTCACTCATACCTTCGAAAGCCTTATTACTCGCTTTAAATGGT
>NW_018397479.1:2915-3091 GCF_002168275.2 Theobroma umbraticum
CATAATTGATTTTAAGTTGAATTTTTTTACATTTTTGCTTAAAATAGGTAATATTTGTATGTCTACATCGAAAAACGTGAAGAAAAAGTCATTTATTGATAAAAAAAAGTTTATCTATAGTCACCCATGCATTTGAAAGCCTTATTACTCACTTTAAATGGTTTTATAATCTCATA
>NW_018397479.1:3210-3478 GCF_002168275.2 Theobroma umbraticum
AGTCATCTATTGGTAAGAAAAGTCCATTTATAGTCGCATAAGTCTTTGAAATCTTTATTACTTGCTTTAAATAGTTTTATAATCTCATAATCGATTTTAAGTTCAGTTTTTTAATATTTTTCATAAAAATAGATAATATTTCATTGTCTATGTAGGGAAACATGAAGAAAAACTATTCATTGGTAAGAAAAGTCCATCTATAGTCACTCATGCATTCGAAAGCCTTATTACTCGCTTTAAATAGTTTAGTAATCTCATAATTGATTTT
>NW_018397479.1:3553-3663 GCF_002168275.2 Theobroma umbraticum
TATGAATGTTTACCTAGAAGAACGAGAAGAAAAAGCCATTTATTAATCCAAAAAGTTCATCTATAGTCACCCATATCGTCAAAAGCCTTATTACTCGCTTTAAATGGTTT
>NW_018397479.1:3673-4010 GCF_002168275.2 Theobroma umbraticum
TAATTGATTTTAAGTTAAATTTTTTTGCATTTTTACTTAAAACAGGTAATATTTGTATGTCTACATCGAGAAACATGTAGAAAAAGACATTCATTGGCAAGAAAAGTTTATCTATAGTCACCCATGCATTCGAAACTCTTATTACACGCTTTAAATGGTTTTATAATTTCGTAATTGATTTTAAGTTAAAATTTTTTACATTTTAGTTAAAATATGTTATAATTGAATGTTTGCCTCAAGAAATGTGAGGCAAAAGTCATCCATTGATAAGAAAAATCCATTTATAGTCGGTTAAGTCTTCGAAATCTTTATTACTCGCTTTAAATGGTTTTATAAT
>NW_018397479.1:4020-4180 GCF_002168275.2 Theobroma umbraticum
ATTTTAAGTTGAATTTTTTTACATTTTTGGTAAAAATAGATAATATTTGGTTGTCTACGTAAGGAAACATGAAGAAAAAACTATTTATTGGAAAGAAAAGTCTATCTATAGTCACTCATGCATTTGAAAACCTTATTACTCGCTTTAAATGGTTTTATAA
>NW_018397479.1:4190-4850 GCF_002168275.2 Theobroma umbraticum
GATTTTAAGTTTAATTTTTTTACATTTTTTATTAAAATAGATAATATTTGAATGTCTACCATGAAAAACATGAAGACAAAGCCATTCATTGATAAGAAAAGTACATCTATGGTCACCCATGCCTTTGAAAGCCTTATTTCTCGCTTTAAACGGTTTTATAATCTCATAATTGATTTTAAGTTGTAATTTTTTATATTTTTTGTTAAAAGATATTATAATTGACTGTTTGCCTTGGAAAACATGAGGCAAAGTCATCCATTGATAACAAAAGTCCATTTATAGTGGTTTAAGTCTTCGAAATCTTTATTACTTGCTTTAAATGGTTTTATAATCTCATAATTGATTTTAAGTTGAATTTTTTAACATTTTTGGTAAAAATAGATAATATTTGAATGTGTAAGTCAGAAAACGTAAAGAAAAAACCATTCATTGGTAAGAAAAGTCCATCTATAGTCACCCATGCATTCGAAAGCGTTATTACTCATTTTAAATTGTTTAATAATCTCATAAGATTTTAAGTTGAATTTTTTTACATTTTTCATTAAAAAAGAAAAATTTTGAATGTTAACCTTGAAAAATGAGAAGAAAAAGTCATTCATTGGTAAGAAAGGTGCATCTATCATCACCTATACATTCGGAAGCCTTATTACTCACTTTAAA
>NW_018397479.1:4860-6754 GCF_002168275.2 Theobroma umbraticum
ATCTCATAATTAATTTTAAGTTTTATTTTTTTATATTTTTTGTTAAAAAAGATAATATTTGAATGTCTACCATGAAAAACATAAAGAAAAAATCATTCATTGGCAAGAAAAGTTTATCTATAGTCAGCCATGCCTTCAAAAGCCTTATTACTCGCTTTAAATGATTTTTAAATCTCATAATTGATTTTAAGTTGAGTTTTTTTATATTTTTGATAAAATATATTATGAGTGAATATCTGCCTTGAGAAATGTGAAGCAAAAGTTATTGATTGGTTAGAAAAGTTTATTTATAATCGCTTAAGTCTTCGAAAGCCCTATTACTCGCTTTGAATGATTTTATAATCTCTTAATTGGTTTAAAGTTTAATTTTTTACATTTTTGGTCAAAACGGGTAATATTTGAATGTGTCCAGTAGAAAACATGAAGAAAAACTCATTCATTGACAAGAAAAATCCATCTATAGTCACCCATACCTTTGAAAGCCTTATTACTCGCTTTAAATGGTTTTATAATCTCATAATTAATTTTAAGTTAAATTTTTTTACTTTTTTGCTTAAAACAAGTAATATTTGTATGTCTACATCGGAAAACGTGAAAAAAAGTCATTTATTGGTAAGAAAAGTTTTTCGATAGTCACTCATGCGTTCAAAAGCCTTATTACTCGTTTTAAAGAGTTTAATAATCTCATAATTGATTTTAAGTTGAAATTTTTTACATATTTAGTTAAAATATGTTATAATTGAATGTTTACCTCGAGAAATGAGAGGCAAAAGTCGTCAATTGATAAGAAAAGTCCATTTATTGTCGCTTAAGTCTTTGAAATTTTTATTACTCGCTTTAAATAGTTTAATAATCTCATAATTGATTTTAAGTTAATTTTTTTTTAATTTTTTGTTAAAACAGATAATATTTGAATGTTTACCTTAAAAAACGAGAAGAAAAAGTCATTCATTGATCAGAAAAGTCCATCTATAGTCATCTTTGCGTTCGAAAGCCCTATTACTCAATCTAAATGGTTTTATACTCTCATAATTGATTCTAAGTTGAACTTTTTTATATTTTTTGTAAAAATATATTGTCATTGAATGTCTGCCTCAAGAAATGTGAAGCAAAAGTCATCCATTGGTAAGAAAAGTCCATTTATAATCGCTTAAGTCTTCGAAAGCCTTATTGTCCATTTTAAATAGTTTTATAATCTCATAATTCATTTTAAGTTAAATTCTCTTATATTTTTTATTAAAAAAGATAATATTTGAATGTCTACAATGGAGAATGTAAAGAAAAAGTCATTTATTGGCAAGAAAAGTCTATCTATTGTCACCCATGCATTCGAAAGCCTTATTACTCACTTTAAATTATTTTATAATCTCATAATTGATTTTAAGTTAAAATTTTTTATATTTTTTGTTAAAAAATATTATAATTGAATATTTGTCTCAGGAAACATGAGGCAAAAGTCATCCATTGACAACAAAAGTCCATTTATAGTCGCTTAAGTCTTTGAATTCTTTATTACTCGCTTTAAATGGTTTTATAAAATCATGATTGATTTTAAGTTGAATTTTTTTACATTTTTAGTAAAACCAGATAATAATTGAATGTCTACATCAGGAAACGTGGGTCAAAAGTCATCCATTGGCTAGAAAAATCTATTTATAGTCACTTAGTCTTTGAAATCCTTTTTACTCACTTTAAATGGTTTTATAGTCTCATAATTCATTTTAAGTTGAATTTTTTTACATTTTTTATTAAAACAGATAAAATTTGAATGTTTACCTTGAAAAATAAGAAGAAAAAGCCATTTATTGATAAGAAAGGTACATCTATCGTCACCTATACATTCAAAAGCTTTATTACTCACTTTAAATAGTTTTATAATCTCATAATTGATTTT
>NW_018397479.1:6901-7102 GCF_002168275.2 Theobroma umbraticum
TTTATAATCTCATAATTGATTTTAAGTTAAAGTTTTTTATATTTTTTATTAAAATATATTATAATTGACTTTTACTTTGGGAAACGTGAGGTAAAAGTCATCCATTGATAAAAAAAGTCTATTTATAGTCGTTTAAGTCTTTAAAATCTTTATTACTTGCTTTAAATGGTTTTATAATCTCATAATTGATTTTAAGCTGAA
>NW_018397479.1:7180-7580 GCF_002168275.2 Theobroma umbraticum
AAAACGTAAAGAAAAAACCATTCATTGACAAGAAAAGTCTATCTATAGTCACCCAAGCTTTCAAAAGCCTTATCACTCGCTTTAAATGATTTTTTTATCTCATAATTGATTTTAAGTTGTAGTTTTTTACATTTTTGTTAAAATATGTTATGAATGAATATTTACCTCGAGAAATATGAAGCAAAAGTTATCGATTGGTTAGAAAAGTTTATTTATAGTCGCTTAGATTTTCGAAAGCCCTATTACTCGCTTTGAATGATTTTATAATCTCTTAATTGGTTTTAAGTTGAATTTTTTATTTTTTTGGTTAAAACAGATAATATTTGAATGAGTCCATTAGGAAACGTGAAGAAAAAGCCATTCATTGGTAAGAAAAGTTCATCTATAGTCACCCATACCT
>NW_018397479.1:7680-8150 GCF_002168275.2 Theobroma umbraticum
GAAGACTTAAGCGACTATAAATGGACTTTTCTTACCAATGGATAACTTTTGCTTCACGTTTCCCAAGGTAGACATTCAATTATATTATATATTAATAGAAAATGTAAAAAAATTTAACTTAAAATTAATTATGAGATTATAAAACTATTTAAAACGAGTAATAAGGCTTTCGAAGGCATGGGTGACTATAGATAGACCTTTCTTACCAATGAATGGCTTTTTCTTCATGTTTCTTGGTATAGAGATTCAAATATTATCTGTTTTAACCAAAAATGTAAAAAAAACTCAACTTAAAATCAATTAAGAGATTATAAAACTATTTAAAGCAAGTAATAAGACTTTCGAAGACTTAAGCGACTATAAATGGACTTTTCTTGCCAATGGATAACTTTTGCTTCACATTTTCTAAGGCAGACATTCAATTATATTATATATTAACAGAAAATATAAAAAAATTTAACTTAAAATCA
>NW_018397479.1:8250-10366 GCF_002168275.2 Theobroma umbraticum
ATTAT
Source organism: Theobroma umbraticum (assembly GCF_002168275.2). Taxonomy (NCBI): domain Eukaryota; kingdom Viridiplantae; phylum Streptophyta; class Magnoliopsida; order Malvales; family Malvaceae; genus Theobroma; species Theobroma umbraticum. Next base: position 8,256 of record NW_018397479.1, read on the forward strand.
GAGATTATAAAACTATTTAAAGCGAGTAACAAGGCTTTCGAAGATATGGGTGACTGTAGATAGACCTTTCTTGCCAATGAATGGCTTTTTGTTCATGTTTCTTGATGTAGAGATCCAAATATTATTTGCTTTAACCAAAAATGTAAAAAAATATTTAACTTAAAATCAATTAAGAGATTATAAAACCATTTAAAGCAAGTAATAAAGCTTTCGAAGACTTAAGCGACTATAAATAGACTTTTCTTACGAATGGATGACTTTTCCTTCATGTTTCTTAAGGTAGACATTCAATTATAATTTATTTTTAATAAGAAATGTCAAAAAAATTCAACTTAAAATCAGTTATAAAATTATAAAATCACTTACAGCGAGTAATAAGGCTTTCGAAGACTTAAGCAAATATAAATGGACTTTTCTTGCAAAGGGATAACTTTTGCTTCATGTTTCTTGAGGGAAACATTCAATTATAATATATTTTAACTAAACATGTAAAAACATTTAACTTAAAATAAGTATGAGGCTTCGAAGACCATTTAAAGCAAGTAATAAGGCTTTCGAAAGCATAAGTGGCTATAGATGGACTTTTCTTGTCAATAAATGGCTTTTTCTTCACATTTCCCTACGTAGACAATCAAATATTATCTGTTTTAACCAAAATGTAAAAAAATTCAATTTAAAATCAGTTATGAGATTAAAAAATCATTTGAAGTAAGTAATAAGGTTTTCGAAGACTTTAACGACTATAAATGGACTTTTCTTGCCAATGCATGACTTTTGCCTCTCGGTTCCAAAGGCAGACATTTAACTATAATATATTTTGACAAAAAATATAAAAAAATTCAACTTAACATCAATTATGAGATTATAAAACAATTTAAAGTGAGTGATAAGGCTTTTGAATGCATGGTTGGCTATAGATGGACCTTTCTTACCAATGAATGGCTTTTTCTTCATGTTTTCTAATGTAAACATTCAAATATTATCTTTTTTAAGCAAAAATGGAAGAGAATTTAACTTAAAATGAATTATGAGATTATAAAACCATTTAAAGTGAGTAATAAGGCTTTTGAAGACTTAAGCTATTATAAATAGATTTTTCTTGCCAATGGATGACTTTTGCTTCATATTTCCTGAGGTAGATATTCACTTACAATATATTTTAACAAAAAATGTAAAAAATTTCAACTTAAAATCAATTATGAGATTATAAAACTATTTAGAGTGAGTAATGAGACTTCCGAACGCATGGGTGACTGCAGATGGACTTTTCTGATCAATGAATGGCTTTTTCTTCCCATTTCCCAATGTAGTCATTCAAATATTATCTGTTTTAGCCAAAAAAGTTAGAAAATTTAACTAAAAATGAATTATGAGATTATAAAACCATTTAAAGCAAGTAACAAGGCTTTCAAAGACTTAAGCGACTACAAATGGACTTTTCTTACCAATAGATGACTTTTACCTCATGTTTCCTTAGGTAGACATTCAACTACAATATATGTTAATAAAAATGTAAAAGAATTAAACTTAAAATGAATTATGAGATTATACAACCATTTAAAGCAAGTAATAAGGCTTGCGAACGGATGGGTGACTACAGATGGGCTTTTGTTACCAATGAATGGGTTTTTCCTCTCATTTTCTTTGGTAAACATTCAAATATTATCTGTTTTAATAAAAAATGTAAAAAAATTCAACTTGAAATTAATTATGAGATTATAAAACCATTAAAAGCAAGTAATAAGGCTTTTGAAGGCATCGGTGACTATAGATGGACTTTCTTGTCAATGAATGGCTTTTTCTACATGTTTCTCAATGTAAAGATTCAAATATTATCTGTTTTAGTCAAAAATGTAAAAAAAAATCAACTTTAAATCAATTATGAGTTTATAAAACAATTTAAAACGAGTAATAAGGCTTTCGAACACTTAAGCGACAACAAATGAACCTCTGTTGCCAATGAATAACTTTTGCTTCACGTTTCCCAAGGTAAACTTTCAATTATAATATATTTTAACAAAAAATGCAAAACAATTCAACTCAAAATTTATTATGAAATTATAAAACCATTTAAAGCGAGTAATAAGGCTTTCGAAGGCGTGAGTGACTAT
>NW_018397479.1:10433-10640 GCF_002168275.2 Theobroma umbraticum
AAAATGTAAAAAAATTCAACTTAAAACTAATTATGAGATTATATAACTATTTAAAGCGAGTAATAAAACTTTCAAACGCATGGGTGACTATAGATGGACTTTTCTTGCCAATGAATGGCTTTTTCTTCTCATTTTTTGAGGTAGACATTTAAATATTATCTGTTTTAATAAAAAATATAAAAAAATTCAACTTAAAATTAATTATGA
>NW_018397479.1:10740-11026 GCF_002168275.2 Theobroma umbraticum
AGCAAAAGTTATCCATTGGTAAGAAAAGTCCATTTATAGTCGCTTAAGTCTTCGAAAGCCTTATAAATTATTTTATAACCTCATAATTGATTTTGAAGTTGAATTTTTTTATATTTTTGGTCAAAACAGATAATATTTGAATGTTGACATTGGGAAACATGAAGAAAAAGCCATTCATTAGCAAGAAAAGTCTATCTATAGTCACCCATACCTTCAAAAGCCTTATTACTTTCTTTAAATAGTTTTACAATTTCATAATTGATTTTAAGTTGAATTTTTTTACATT
>NW_018397479.1:11254-12431 GCF_002168275.2 Theobroma umbraticum
TTTATAATCTCATAATTGATTTTAAGTTAAATTTTGTTACATTTTTTGTTAAAATATATTGTAATTGAATGTCTGTCTTAGGAAACATGAAGCAAAAGTCATCCGTTGGGAAGAAAAGTCTATTTATAGTCCTTTAAGTCTTCGAAAACCTTATTACTCGCTTTAAATAGTTTTATAACCTCATAATTGATTTTAACTTGAATTTTTTTACATTTTTGATTAAAACAGATAATATTTGATGTCTACATTGAGAAACATAAAGAGAAAGGCATTTATTGGTAAGAGAAGTCTATCTATAGTCACCTATGCCTTTGAAAGCCTTATCAGTCGCTTTAAATGGTGTTATAATCTCATAATTGATTTTAACTTAAATTTTTTTATATTTTTTTGTTAAAACAGATAATATTTGAATGTCCGCATCAAGAAATGTGAAGAAAAAGCATTCATTTACAGGAACATTCTATCTATAGTCACCCATACTTTTGAAAGCCATATTAGTCTCTTTAAATAGTTTTATAATCTCATAATTAATTTTAAGTTAAATTTTTTTATATTTTTTGTTAAAATATAATGAAATTGAATGTTTGTCTCGAGAAACGTGAAACAAAAGTCATCCATTGGGAAGAAAAGTCTATTTATAGTCACTTAAGTCTTCAAAAGCCTTATTACTCACTTTGAATGGTTTTATCATCTCATAATTGATTCTAAGTTGAATTTTTTATATTTCTAGTTAAAACTAAAAATATTGGAATGTCTATATTAGGAAATGTGAAGAAAAAGCCATTCATTATTAAGAAAAGTCCATCTATAGTTACCCATGCTTTCGAAAGCCTTATTACTCGCTTTAAATGGTTTATAATCTCATAATAGATTTTAAATTGAATTGTTTTGTATTTTTTATTAAAATATATTATAATTGAAGGTCTACCATGGGAAATGTGGAGCAAAAATTATCCACTGGCAAGAAAAGTTCATTTATAGTCCCCTAAGTCTTCAAAAATCTTATTACTTACTTTAAATGGTTTTATAATCCCATAATTGATTTTAAGTTAAATTTTTTTATATTTTTAGTTAAAATTGATAATATTTGAATGTCTACGTTAGGAAATGTGAAGAAAAAGTCATTCATTATTAAGAAAAGTCCATTTATAGTCACCTTACCTTCGAAAGCCTTATT
>NW_018397479.1:12441-12965 GCF_002168275.2 Theobroma umbraticum
AATAGTTTTATAATCTCATAATAGATTTTAAGTTAAATTGTTCTGTATTTTTTGTTAAAATATATTATAATTGAAACTGTACCTTGGGAAACATGCAGCAAAAGTTATCCATTGGCAAGAAAAGTTCATTTATAGTTGCCTAAGTCTTGAAAAGCCATATTATTCGCTTTAAATGGTTTTATAATCTCATAACTGATTTTAAATTGAATTTTTTAATATTTTTTTAAAAAATATATTATAATTGAATGTCTGTCTCAGGAAACATGAAGCAAAAGTCATCCATTAGTAAGAAAAGTCCATTTAAGTCGCTTAAGTCTTCAAAAGCCTTATTACTTACTTTAAATGGTTTTATAATCTTATAATTTATTTTAAGTTAAATGTTTTTACATATTTGGTTAACACAGATAATATTTGAATGTCTATATAAAAAAACGTGAAGCAAAATCATTCATTAATAAGAAAAATCTATCTATAGTCACCCATACCTTTAAAAGCCTTATTACTCGCTTTAAATGGTTTTATAA
>NW_018397479.1:13183-13500 GCF_002168275.2 Theobroma umbraticum
TTTTATAATCTCATAATTGATTTTAACTTTAATTTTTTTATATTTTTAGTTAAAATAGATAATATTTCATTGTCTACATGAGAAAACGTAAAGAAAAAAACATTTATTGGCAAGAAAACTCTATCTATAGTCACTCATGGGTTCGAAAATCTTATTACTTGCTCTAAATGGTTTTATAATATCATAATTAATTTTATGTTAAATTTTTTTATATTTTTTTAAAATAGATAATATTTGAATGTCTACTTCAAAACATGAGAAGAAAAAGTCATTCACTAGCAAGAAAAGTACATTTATAGTCACCCATGCATTCGAAA
>NW_018397479.1:13510-13710 GCF_002168275.2 Theobroma umbraticum
TCGCTTTAAATAGTTTTATAATTTCATAATTGAATTTAAGTTTAATTGTTTTTCATTTTTTGTTCAAACAGATAATATTTGATGTCTACGTCAAAAAAGGGAAAGAAAAAGCCATTCATTTTCAAGAAAAGTCCATTTATAGTCACCCATGCGTTCGAAAGCCTTATTTCTCACTTTAAATGATTTTATAATCTCTTAAT
>NW_018397479.1:13723-13876 GCF_002168275.2 Theobroma umbraticum
AATGTTTTTATATTTTTAGTTAAAATAGATAATATTTGAATGTCTACATAGGAAAATATGAAGAAAAAGACATTCATTGACAAGAAAAGTCCATCTATAGTCACCTTTGTGTTCGAAAGCCTTATTACTAGCTTTAAATGCTTTTATAATCTC
>NW_018397479.1:13886-14077 GCF_002168275.2 Theobroma umbraticum
TTAAGTTGAATTTTTTTACATTTTTCATTAAAACAGATAATATTTGAATGTCAACATCGGGAAACATAAAGAAAAAGCCATTCAATGGCATGATAAGTTCATCTATAGTCACCCATGCATTCAAAAGCCTTATTGCACACTTTAAATAGTTTTATAATCTCATAATTGATTTTATGTTGAATTTTTTTACA
>NW_018397480.1:0-338 GCF_002168275.2 Theobroma umbraticum
ACATTCAATTATAATATGTTTTAACCAAAAATATAAAAAAATTCAACATAAAATCAATTACGAGATTATAAAACCGTTCAAAGTGAGTAATTACAATTTTGAAGGAATGCGTAACTATAAATAGACTTGACTTGCCCGTGAATAGCTTTTTCTTCATGTTTTCCAAGGAAAACATTCAATTATAATCTGTTTTAACCAAAAATACAAAAATATTGAACCTAAAATCAATTATGAGATTATAAAACCATTTAAAACGAGTAATTACAATTTTGATGGCATGACATATTATAAATGGATTTTTTTTGTCAATAAATAGCTTTTTCTTCACGTTTCTTGAG
>NW_018397480.1:348-739 GCF_002168275.2 Theobroma umbraticum
AATTATAATCTGTTTTAACTAAAAATGTTAAAACATTTAACCTAAAATCAATTATGAGATTATAAAACCGTTTAAAGCGATTAATTAGGCTTTTGAAGCCATGGGTTACTATAAATGGACTTTTCTTGTCAATGAATGGCTTTTTCCTTAGGTTTCTCGAGGTAGACATTCAATTATAGCCTGTTTTAATAACAAATGCAAAAAAATTCTACATAAAATCAATTATAAGATTAAAAAACCATTTAAAGTAAGTAATAAGGCTTTCAAAAGCATGGGTGACTATAAATCGGCTTTTCTTGCTAATGATAGCCTTTTTTTCATGCTTCTTAAGGCAAACATTCAATTATAAATTAATTTCATAAAAAATGTAAAAATTCAACCTAAAATCAAT
>NW_018397480.1:749-1590 GCF_002168275.2 Theobroma umbraticum
TAAAATGATTTAAAGCGAGTAATTAGGCTTTTGAAAGTATGAGTAACTATAAATGGACTTTTCTTGCTAATGAATAGTTGTTTCTTCAAGTTTCCCAAGGTAGACATTCAATTATAATCTATTTTAACAAAAAATTTAAAACAACTGAACATAAAATCAATTGCAAGATTATAAAACCGTTCAAAACGAGTAATTACGATTTTGAAGGCATTGGTAACTATAAATGAACTTTCTTTGCCAATGAATGGCTTTTTCTTTATGTCTCCCAAAACAGACATTCAATTATAATCTGTTTTAACTAAAAATGTAAAAACATTCAACCTAAAATCAACTACAAGATTATAAAAATATTTAAAGCGAGTATTTAGGCTTTCGAAGGTTTGAGTGACTAGAAATGGATTTTTCTTGCCAATGAATAGCTTTTTTTCATATTTCTTGAGGCAGATCTTCAATTATAATCTGTTTTACCCAAAAATGTAAAAAATTTACCTTAAAATTAATTATGAGATTATAAAATCATTTAAAGCGCATCATAAAGTGTTCAAAGATACAGGTGATTATAAAAGGACTTTTCTTACCAATGATAACTTTTTCTTCACGTTTCTTGAGGCAGTCATTCAATTATAATATGTTTTCACCTAAAACATAAAAAAATTCTATCTAAAATCAATTGTGAGATTATTAAACCATTTAAAACGAGTAATTATGATTTTGAAGGCATGACTAACTATAAATGGACCTTGCTTACTAATAAATGGCTTTTTCTTCATGTTTCGCATGGTAGACATTTAATTATAATTTTTTTAATAAACAATATAAAAAAATACAACCTAAAATCAAT
>NW_018397480.1:1600-6591 GCF_002168275.2 Theobroma umbraticum
TAAAACCATTTAAAGCGAGTAATTAGGCTTTTGAAGCCATAGGTAACTATAAATGGATTTTCTTTGCCAATGAATGGCTTTTTTCTCACATTTTTTGAGGAAGACATTCAATTATTGTCTATTTTAACAACAAATATAAACAAATTCAAAATAAAATCAATTATGAGATTATAAAACTATTTAAAGTGAGTAATAAGGCTTTTAAAGGCATAGGTGACTATAAATAGACTTTTCTTGTCAATGATAGCTTTTTTCTTCATGTTTTTCAAGGTAGACATTCAATTATAATCTATTTTAACTAAAAATATAAAAATATTCAATCTAAAATTAATTATGAGATTATAAAAATATTTAAAGCGAGTAATTGAGCTTTCGAATGCTTAGGTGACTAGAAATGGACATTTCTTGCTAGTGAATGGCTTTCTTTTCATGTTTCTTAAAGCAAATATTCAATTATAATATGTTTTAATCAAAAATGTAAAATAATTCAATACAAAATCAATTACGAGATTATAAAATCATTCAAAGCGAGCAATTACGATTTTAAAGGCATGGGTAACTATAAATAGACTTGACTTTCCAATAAATGGCTTTTTCTTTATGTTTCCCAAGGAATACATTCAATTATAATATGTTTTAACTAAAAATGTAAAATAATTCAACCTAAAATCAATTATGAGATTGTAAAATCATTTAAAGCGAGTATTTAGGCTTTGGAAGGCATGGGTAACTATAAATGGACTTTACTTGCCAACGAATGGCTTTTTCTTCATGTTTCTCAAGGCAAACATTCAATTATAATCTGTTTTAACAAAAAGTGTAAAAACAATTCAACATAAAATCAATTATGAGATTATGAAACCATTTAAAGCGAGTAATAAGGACTTCGGAGGCATAGATGACTCTAAGTAGACTTTTCTTGCCAATGATAGCCTTTTTCTTCATGTTTCTTGAGGCAGTCATTCAATTATAATCTGTTTTCACTAGAAATGTAAAAAATTTAACTTAAAATCAATTATGAGATTATAAAACTATTTAAAACGAGTAATAAGGCTTCTAAAGGTATGGACGACTATAAATAGACTTTTCTTACCAATAACAACATTTTTTTTATGTTTCCTAAGATAGACATTCAATTATAATCTATTTTAATAAAAAAAAGTAAAGCAATTCAACATAAAATCAATTATGAGATTATAAAACTATTTAAAATGAGTAATAAGGCTTCTGAAGGTATGAGTGACTATAAATGAACTTTTCTTACCAATAACAGCCTTTTTCTTGATGTTTCCTAAGGTAGACATTCAATTATAATCTATTTTACTAAAAAATATAAAGCAATTCAACATAAAATCAATTATGAGATTGTAAAGTCATTTAAAGCGAGTAATTAGGCCTTTGAAGGCATGGGTAACTATAAATAAACTTTTCTTACTAATGAATAGCTTTTACTTCATGTTTCCTAAGGCAGACATTTAATTTTAATATGTTTTAACCAAATATATAAAAAAACTCAACCTAAAATCAATTATGAATTATAAAACCATTTAAAGCGAGTAATTAGGATTTTGAAGGCATGGGTAACAATAAGAAGACTTTTATTACCAATGAATGGCTTTTTCCTAAAATTTTTTGAGGTAGACATTCAATTATAGCCTATTTTAACAAAAAATGTAAAAAAAATTCAACATCAAATTAATTATGAGATTATAAAATCATTTAAAGTGAGTAACAAGGCTTTGAAAGGTATGGGTGACTGTAAATGAACTTTTCTTACCAATGATCATTTTTTTTTCACGTTTCTTGATGCAGACATTCAATTATTATCTGTTTTCACCAAAAATGTAAAAAAATTCAACCTAAAATCAATTATGAGATTATAAAACTATTTAAAGTGCGTAATAAGGCTTTCGAAAGCTTGGATGAATATAAATGGACTGTTCTTTCCAATGAATGGTTGTTTCTTCAGGTTTTCAAAGGCAAACATTCAATTATAATCTGTTTTAACCAAAAATGTGAAAGAATTCAGCTTAAAATTAATTATGAGATTATAAAACTATGTAAAGCGAGTAATTAGGTCTTCAAAGGCATGGGTGACTACAAATGGACTTCTCTTGCCAATGAATGGCTATTTCTTTATATTTTCCAAGGCAAGCATTCAATTATAATCTGTTTTAACTAAAAATGTAAAAAACAATTCAACTTAAAATCCATTATTAGATTATAAAACTATTTAAAGCGCGTAATAAGGCTTTTGAAGGCATGGGTAACCATAAATTGACTTTTCTTACTAAAGAATGGCTTTTTCATCACTTTTCTCAAGGAAAATATTCAATTATAATCTGTTTTAACAAAAGATATAAAATAATTCAACTTAAAATTAATTATGAGATTATAAAACCATTTAAAGCTAGTCATAAAGCTTTCAAAGGCATGAGTGACTATAACTAGAATTTTTTTCCAATGATTGTCATTTTCTTCATATTTTCTGAGACAGACATTCAATTATAATCTATGATAATAAAAACTGTAAAAAAATTCAACTGAAAATCAATTATGAGATTATAAAACTATTTAAAGCAAGTAAAAAGGCTTTTGAAGGCTTGTGTGACCATAAATAAACTTTTCTTTCCAATGAATGGATTTTTTTCATGTTTCCCAGAGAAAACATTCAATTATAATCTGTTTTAACCAAAATTGTAAAAAATTCAACTTAAAATCAATTATGAAATTATAAAACCATTTAAAGCAAGTAATAAGGCTTTTAAAGGCATGAGTGACTATAAATGGACTTTTCTTATCAATGAATGTATTTTTTTTACATGTTTCCTAAGGTAGACATTCAATTATAATCTATTTTAACTAAAAATATAAAAAGTTTTAAACTAAAATCAATTAGGAGATTATAAAACCTTTTGAAGCGAGTAATTAAGCTTCCGAAGGCTTGGGTGACTATAAATGGACTTTTCTTCCTAATGAATGGTTTTTTCTTCATGTTTCCCAAGGTAGACATTCAATTACAATCTATTTTAAGCAAAAATGTAAAGAATTGAACCTAAAATCAATTATGTTATGATAAAACCATTTAAAGCGAGAAGTTAGGCTTTCAAACGCATGGATGACTACAAATGGGCTTTTCTTACCAATGAATGCCTTTTCTTTCACATGTCAAGAGGTAGACATTCAGTTATAATCTATTTTAACTAAAAATGTAAAAGAATTTAACTTAAAATGAATTATGAGATTATAACACCATTCAAAGCGAGTAATAAGGCTTTTAATGGCATAGATGGCTATAAATGGACTATTTCAACTAATGAATGCCTCTTTCTTTACGTTTCTCAAGACAGAGATTCAATTGTAATATGTTTTAACCAAAAATATAAAAAATTTAACTTAAAATCAATCTGAGATTATAAAACCATTTAAAGCGAGTAATAAGGCTTACGAAGACTTAGGTGACCATAAATGGACTTTTCTTACCAATGAATGGCTTTTCTTCTTATTTTCTAAGGTGGATATTTAATTATAATTTATTTTAAATAAAAATATAAAAAATTAAAATTAAAATCAATTATGAGATTACAAAACCATTTAAAGCGTGTAATAAGGCTATTGAAGGCTTGGGTGACTAGAAATGGACTTTTTTTTGCTAATGAATGGCTTTTTTTCCATGTTTCTCAAGGTAGATATTCAATTATAATATGTTTTAACAAAAAATATAAAAACATTTTAACTTAAAATCAATTATGAGGTTATAAAACCATTTAAAGCGAATTCAACTTAAAATACAAGAGAATTCAACTTAAAATCAATTACAAGATTATAAAATTATTTAAAGTTTGTAATAAGGCTTTCAAAAGCTTGGGTAACTCTAAATGGACTTCCCTTGCTAATGAATGGCTTTTTCTTCATGTTTCCTAAGGCAAACATTCAATTGCAATCTGTTTTAACAAAAAATGTAAAAAAATTGAACTTAAAATCAATTATCTAATTATAAAACCATTTAAAGTGAATAATTAGGCCTTCAAAGGCATAGGTGACTATAAATGAACTTTTCTTGCCAATGAATGGCTTTTTCTTCACGTTTCCCATGACAAACATTCAATTATAATCTGTTTTAACTAAAAATATTAAAAAAATAACTTCAAATTAATTATGAAATTATAAAAGCATTTAAGGTGAGTAATTAGGATTTTGAAGGCGTGGGTAACTGTAAATAGACTTTTATGGCCAATGAATAGTTTTTTCTTCATGTTTTCCAAGGCAAACATTCAATAATAATTTTTTTAATGAAAAATGTAGAAAAATTCAATCTAAAATTAATTATGACATTATAATACCAATTAAAGCAAGTAATTAGGCTTTTGAAGGCATGGGTAACTATAAATGGATTTTTTTTGTGAATGAATGGCTTTTTCCTCATGTTCTCTAAAGTAGACATTCAATTATAATCTATTTTAACCAAAAATGTAAAAAAATTAAATCTAAAATCAATTATAAGATTATAAAACCATTTAAAGTGAGTAATAAGGATTTCGAAGCCATAAGTGACTACAAATGCACTTTTCCTATCAATGATAGCCTTTTTCTTTACGTTTCTTATGATAAACATTCAATTTTAATCTGTTTCTACCAAATATATGAAAAATTCAACATAAAATCAATTATGAGATTATAAAAGCATTTAAAGCAACTAATAAGGCTTTCAAAGGCATAAGTCGCTGTAAATGGATTTTTCTTACCAATGATAACCTTTTTCTTCACGTTTCTTGAGGCAATCATTCAATATAATCTATTTTAGCCAAAAATATAAAAAAATTCAATCTAAAATCAATTATGACATTATAATACCATTTAAAACGAGTAATTAGGCTTTTGAAGGCATGGGTAACTATAAATGGACCTTTCTTCCCAATGAATGGCTTTTTCTTCATGTTTCTTGAGGCAAACATTCAATTATATTCTGTTTTAACAAAAAATGTAAAAAC
>NW_018397480.1:6601-6792 GCF_002168275.2 Theobroma umbraticum
AAATTAATTATGAGATTATAAAACTATTTGAAGTGAGTAATTAGACTTTCGAATGCTTGGGTGACTAGAAATGGACTTTTTTTGCCAATGGATGGCTTTTTCTTCATGTTTCTTGTGGCAGATATTCAATTATAATTTTTTTAACTAAAAATGTAAAAAATTCAACCTAAAATTAATTATGAGATTATTAA
>NW_018397480.1:6802-10495 GCF_002168275.2 Theobroma umbraticum
GAGCGTAATAAGGCTTTCAAAAGCGTGGGTGACTATAAATGGACTTTTCTTGCCAATGAATGGTTGTTTCTTCAAGTTTCCCAAAGTAGACATTCAACTATAATCTGTTTTAACCAAATATGTAAAAAAAATTCAACATATAATCAATTACGAGATTATAAAACCATTCAAAGCGAGTAATTATATTTTTAAAGGTATGGGTAACTATAGATGGACTTTACTTGGCAATGAATAGCTTTTTCTTCAAGTTTTCCAAGGCAGACATTCAATTATAATCTGTTTTAACCAAAAATATAAAAAAGTTCAACTTAAAATGAATTATGAGATTCTAAAACCATTTAAAGCAGGTAATTAGGCCTTCGAAGGCATGGGTGACTATAAATGGACTTTTCTTCCTAATGAATGGCTTTTTCTTCATGTTTCACAAGGTAAACATTCAATTATAATCTATTTTAAAAAAAATTAAAAAATACAACCTAAAATCATTTATGAGATTATAAAACCATTTAAAGCTAGTAATTAGGATTTGAAGTCATGGGTAACTATAAATAGATTTTTTTCACTAATGAATGGCTTTTTCTTCATGTTTCCTAGGGCAAACATTCAATTATAATTTTTTTAAACCAAAAAAGTAGAAAAATTCAGCTTAAAATCAATTATGACATTATAATACCAATTAAAGCGAGTAATTAGGCTTTTGAAGGCATGGGTAACTATAAATGGATTTTTCTTGCTAATGAATGCCTTTTTCCTTACGTTTCCTGAAGTAGACATTCAATTATAATCTGTTTGAATAAAAAATGTAAAAAAATTCAACCTAAAATCAATTATGAGATTATAAAACCATTTAAAACGAGTAATAAGGATTTCAAAGGTATGGGTTACTATAAATGGACTTTTCTTACCAATGATAACCTTTTTCTTCACGTTTCTTATTGCTAACATTCAATTATAATCTGTTTCCACCAAAAAAGTAAAAAATTTAATATAAAATCAATTATGAGATTATAAAATCACTGAAAGTGAGTAATAAGGCTTTCAAAGGTATGAGTGACTATAAATGAACTTTTTCTGCCAATGATGGCATTTTTCTTCACGTTCTTGAGGCAGTCATTCAATTATAATCAGTTTTCACAAAAAGTGTAAAACAATTCAACCTAAAATCAATTATGACATTATAGAACCATTTAAAGTGAGTAATTAGGCTTTTGAAGGCCGGGGTAACTATAAATAGACTTTTCTTGCTAATGAATGGCTTTTTCTTTATATTTCCTGAGGTAGACATTCAATTATATTTTGTTTAACCATAAATATAAAAAAATTCAACCTAAAATTAATTATGAGAGTATAAAACCATTTAAAACGAGTAATTAGACTTTTGAGTCCTTGGGTGATTAGAAATGGACTTTTTTTTCTCAATGAATGGCTTTTACTTCATGTTTCTTGAGGTATATATTCAATTATAATATATTTTAACCAAAAATGTAAAAATTCAACTTAAAATTAATTAAGCGCATAATAAGGCTTTTAAAGGCATGGGTGACTATAAATAGACTTTTTTTTGTCAATGATTGGATGTTTCTTCATATCTTCTATGGTAGACATTCTAGTATAATCTATTTTAACTAAAAATATAAAAAAATTCAACATATAATCAATTCCGAGATTATAAAACCATTCAAAGTGAGTAATTACTATTTTGAGGGCATGGGTAACTATAAATGGACTTTTCTAGTCAATGAATGACATTTTCTTCATGTTTTCCCAAGTAGACATTCAATATAATTTCTTTTAACAAAAAATATAGAAATATTTAACATAAAATCAATTATGAGATTATAAAACTATTGAAACCAAGTAATAAGCCTTTCAAAGGTATGGGTGACTATAAATGGGCTTTTCCTGCTAGTGATAGCCTTTTTCTTCACGTTTCTTAAGACAGTCATTAATTATAATCTGTTTGAGCTAAAAATATAAAAGAATACAACTTAAAATCAATTATGACATTATAGAACCATCTAAAGCGAGTAATTAGGCTTTTAAAGGCCTGGGTAACTATAAATTAACCTTTGTTACAAATGAATGGCTTTTTCTTCATATTTCCTAAAGTCAACATTCAATTATAATATGTTTTCACTAAAAATATAAAATAATTCAACCTAAAATCAATTATGAGATTATAAAATCATTTAAAGCAAGTAATTAGGCTTTCAAAGGCTTAAGTGATTAGAAATAGACTTTTCTTGCTAATGAATGACTTTTTCTTCATGTTTCTTGAGACAGATATTCAATTATAATCTATTTTAACCACAAATGTAAAAAATTCAAATTAAAATTAATTATGAGATTATAAAATCATTTAAAGCACGTGATAAGGCTTTTAAAGGCATGAGTGACTATAAATGGACCTTTTTTACCAATGAATGCCTTTTTCTTCATGTTTCCTAAGGTAGACATTCAATTGTAATCTATTTTCACCAAAATAATAAAAAAATTCAACCTAAAATCAATTATGAGATTATAAAACTATTTAAAGTGAGTAATTACGAATTTGAAGGCATGGGTAACTATAAATGTACTTTTCTTGCCAATGAATGGCTTTTTCTTCATGTTTCCTAAGGGAGACATTTAATTACAATTTGTTTTAGCCAAAAATGTAAAAAAATTCAACCTAAAATAAATTATAAGATTATAAAATCATTTAAAGCGAGTAATTAGGCTTTTGAAGGCATAGGTAACTATAAATGGACTTTTCTTACCAATCAATGGCTTTTTCCTTAGGTTTGCGATGTAGAGATTCAATTATAATATGTTTCAACAACAAATGTAAAAAATTCATGTAAAATCAATTATGAAATTATAAAACCATTTAAACCGAGTAATAAGGCTTTCAAAAGCATGTGTTACTTTAAATGGACTTTTCTAACCAATGATAGCTTTTTTCTTCATATTTCTTGAGCCAATCATTCAATTACAATCTATTTTAACCAAAACTATAAAAATATTCAACTTAAAATCAATTATGACATTATAAAACCATTTAAAGTGAGTAATTAGGCTTTTGAAAGCATGGGTAACTATAAAGGGACCTTCCTTGCCAATAAATGGCTTTTTCTTTACGTTTCTTGAGGTAGACATTCAATTATAATCTATTTATTTAAAAATATAAAAAAATTTAACCTAAAATCAATTATGACATTATAAAATTATTTAAAGCGAGTAATTAGGCTTTCGAATGCTTGGTGACTAGAAATAGACTTTCCTTGCCAATAAATGGCTTTTTCTTCATGTTTCTTAAGGCAGATATTCAATTATAATATGTTTTGACAAAAAATATAAAAATTCAATTTAAAATTAATTATGAGGTTATAAAACCATTTAAAGTTCGTAATAAGGCTTTCAAAGGCATGAGTGACTTTAAAAAGACTTTTCTTACCAATGAAAGGCTGTTTCTTCATAGTTCCCAAGGTAGACATTCAATTATAATCTCTTTAAACAAAAAATATAAAAAAATTAATCATAAAATCAATTACGACATTATAAAATTATTCAAAGTGAGTAATTACGATTTTGAAGGCATAGGTAATTATAAATGGACTTTACTTACCAATGAATGGCTTTTTCTGCATGTTTTCCAAGGCAAAGATTGAATTATAATTTGTTTTAACCAAAAATGTAAAAAAATTCAACCTA
>NW_018397480.1:10505-10974 GCF_002168275.2 Theobroma umbraticum
TGAGATTATAAAACTATTTAAAGCGAGTAATTAGGCTTTTGAAGGTTTGAGTGACTAGAAATGGACTTTTCTAGCCAATCAATGGCTTTTTCTTCATGTTTCTTGAGGTAGATATTCAATTATAATCTGTTTTAACCAAAAATGAGAAAAAATTCAACTTAAAATTAATTATGAAATTATAAAACTATTTAAAGCTCGTAATAAGGCTTTCAAAGACATGGATGACTATAAATGGACTTTTCTTATCAATGAATGGTTGTTTCTTTACGTTTCCCAAGGTAGACATTCAATTATAATTTGTTTTAATCAAAGATGTAAAAAAACTCAACAGAAAATCAATTACGAGATTGTAAAACCATTCAAAGCGAATAATTACGATTTCGAAAGCTTGGGTAACTATGAATGGACTTTACTTGCCAATGAATAGCTTTTTCTTCATGTTTCCTAAGGCAAACATTCAATTATAATC
>NW_018397480.1:10995-12990 GCF_002168275.2 Theobroma umbraticum
GAAATTCAACCTAAAATTAATTATGAGATTATAAAACCATTTAAAGCGAGTAATTGAGTTTTTGTAGGTATGGGTAACTATAAATGAACTTTTCTTGCCAATGAATGGCTTTTTCCTTAAGTTACCTGAGGCAGACATTCAATTATAATCTGTTTTATCAAAAAATATAAAAAAATTCAACATAAAATAATTATGAGATTATAAAACCATTTAAAGTGAGTAATTAGGCCTTTGAAGGTATCGGTGACTATAAACGGACTTTTCTTACCAATGAATGGCTTTTTCTTCATATTTCTCAAGCCAGACATTCAATTATAACCTATTTTAACCAAAATATAGAAAAATTCAACCTAAAATCAATTATGAGATTATAAAACCATTTAAAGCGAGTAGTTAGGATTTGAAGACATATGTAACTATAAATGGACTTTTCTAGCCAATGAATGGCATTTTCTTCTTGTTTTCCAAAGTAGACATTCAATAATAATTTCTTTTAACAAAAAATATAGAAAAATTTAACATAAAATCAATTATGAGATTATAAAACCATTGAAAGCAAGTAATAAGGCTTTCAAAGATATGGGTGACTATAAATGGGCTTTTCCTGCTAGTGATAGCATTTTTCTTCACGTTTCTTGAGGTAGTCATTCAATTATAATCTATTTGAACCAAAAATGTAAAAGAATTCAACCTAAAATCAATTATGACATTATATAACCATTTAAAGCGAGTAATTAGGCTTTTAAAGGCCTGGGTAACTATAAATAGACCTTTGTTACCAATGAATGGCTTTTTCTTCACATTTCCTAAAGTCGACATTCAATTATAATATGTTTTAACTAAAAATGTAAAATAATTCAACCTAAAATCAATTATGAGATTATAAAACTATTCAAAGTGAGTAATTACGATTTTAAGGGCATGGGTAACTATAAATAGACTTTACTTGCCAATGAATGGCTTTTCATTCATGTCTTCCAAGGCAGACATTCAATTTTAATCTGTTTTAATAAAAAATGTAAAAAAATTCAACCTCAAATCAATTATGAGATTATAAAACCATTTAGAGTAAATAATTAGGCTTTTGAAGGCATGGGTAACTATAAATGGACTTTTCTTATCAATGAATGGCTTTTTCCTTAGGTTTCCTGTGATAGACATTCAATTATAATCTGTTTTATCAAAAAATATAAAAAAATTCAACAAAAAATTAATTATGAGATTATAAAACCATTTAAAACGAGTAATTAGGCCTTTAAAGGTATGGGTGACTGTAAATGGACTTTTCTTGCCAATGAATTGCTTTTTCTTCACATTTCCCAAGCCAGACATTCAATTATAATCTATTTAACCAAAAATGTAAAAAAAATTAAACCTAAAATCAATTATGAGATTATAAAATCATTTAAAGTGAGTAATTAGGATTTGAAGGCATATGTAACTATAAATGAACTTTTCTGGCCAACGAATGACATTTTCTTCATGTTTTCCCAAGTAGACATTCAATAATAATTTCTTTTAACAAAAAATGTAGAAAAATTTAACATAAAATCAATTTTGAGATTCTAAAACCATTAAAAGCAAGTAATAAGGCTTTCAAAGGAATAGGTGACTATAAATGGGCTTTCCTTGCTAGTGATAGCCTTTTTCTTCACGTTTCTTGAGGTAGTCATTCAATTACAATCTATTTGAACCAAAAATGTAAAAGAATTCAACCTAAAATCAATTATGATATTATAGAACCATCTAAAGAGAGTAATTAGGCTTTTAAAGGCCTAGGTAACTATAAATTATAATATGGTTTAACTAAAAGTATAAAATAATTCAACCTAAAATCAATTATGAGATTATAAACCCATTTAAAGCGAATAATTAGGCTTTCAAAGGTTTAAGTGATTAGAAATAGAGTTTTCTTGCTAATGAATGGCTTTTTCTTCATGTTTCGAGCAAAACATTCAATTATAAGCTATTTTAACAAAAAATATAAAACAATTC
>NW_018397480.1:13000-13178 GCF_002168275.2 Theobroma umbraticum
CAATTATGAGATTATAAAACCGTTTAAAGTTAGTAATAAGGCTTTCAAAGGCATGGGTGACTATAAATGGAATTTTTTACCAAAGATAGCCTTTTTCTTCACATTTCCCTAGGTAGAATTGAATTATAATCTGTTTTAACCGAAAATGTAAAAAAATTTAACTTAAAATCAATTATGA
>NW_018397480.1:13626-13908 GCF_002168275.2 Theobroma umbraticum
GGCATGGGTGACTATAAATGGACTTTTCTTGCTAATGAATAATTTTTTCTTCATGATTCTCGAGGAAAACATTCAATTATAAGCTATTTTAAAAAAATATAAAATAATTCGACTTAAAATCAATTATGAGATTATAAAATCGTTTAAAGTGTGTAATAAGGCTTCCAAAGGCATGGGTGACTATAAATGAAGTTTTTTACCAATGATAGCCTTTTTCTTCACGTTTCCCAAGGTAGACATTTAATTATAATCTGTTTTAATCAAAAATATAAAAAAATTCAA
>NW_018397481.1:0-114 GCF_002168275.2 Theobroma umbraticum
TAATCTCATAACTGATTTTAAGTTGAATTTTTTTACATTTTTAGTTAAAACAGACTGTAATTGATTATCTACCTCGAGAAACATGATGAAAAATGTATTCATTGGTAAGAAAAG
>NW_018397481.1:124-269 GCF_002168275.2 Theobroma umbraticum
GTCTCTCATTCCTTCAAAAGCCTTATGATTGACTTTAAACGGTTTTATAATCTCAAAATTGATTGTAAGTTGAATTTTTTTGCATTTTAGCTTAAAACAGACTATAATTGAATGTCTACCTCAAGAAACATGAAGAAAAAAACAT
>NW_018397481.1:392-863 GCF_002168275.2 Theobroma umbraticum
AATCTCATAATTAATTTTAAGTTGAATTTTTTTATATTTTTGGTTAAAACAGATAATAATTGAATGTGTACCTTAAGAAATGTTGAGAGAAACACATGCATTGGCAAGCAATGTCCATTTATAGTTACCCATTCCTTCAAAAGCCTTATCACTCGCTTTATATGGTTTTATAATCTCATAAATGATTTGAAGTTGATTATTTTTACATTTTTCATTAAAACAGACAATAATTGAATGTCTACAAAGAGAAACGCAAAGAAAAATGCATTCATTGGCAAGAAAAGTCTATTTATAGTCTTCTATTCCTTCAAAATCATTATTATTGGCTTTAAAAGGTTTTATAATCTCATAATTGATTTTAAGTTGATTATTTCTACATTTTTCATTCAAACAGATAATAATTGAATGTCAACCTTGAGAAACATTAAGAAAAAGGCATTCATTAGCAAGAAAAGTCAATTTATAGTTACC
>NW_018397481.1:945-1032 GCF_002168275.2 Theobroma umbraticum
TGGTTAAAACAGACTATAATTGAAGATCTTCCTAGAAAAACATGAAGGAAAAAGAATTCATTGGCAAGAAAAGTCCATTTATCATCT
>NW_018397481.1:1062-1238 GCF_002168275.2 Theobroma umbraticum
TTAAATGGTTTTATAATCTCAAAATTGATTTTAAGTTGTATTTTTTTATATTTTGTATTAAAAAAGACTATAATTGAATGTCTTTCTCAAGAAACATGATAAAAAAAAGCATTTCTTAGTAGGAAAAGTTCATTTATAGTCTCTCATTCCTTCAAAAGTCTTATTACTCACTTTAA
>NW_018397481.1:1571-2435 GCF_002168275.2 Theobroma umbraticum
CCTTATTACTGACTTTAAACGGTTTTATAATCTCAAAATTGATTTTAAGTTGAAATTTTTTTTATATTTTAGCTTAAAACAGACTATAATTGAATGTCTACCTCAAGAAATATAAAGAAAAAGGCATTCATTAGCAAGAAAAGTCCATTTATAGTCTTCTATTTCTTTAAAAGCCTTATTACTCGCTTTAAATAGTTTTATAATCTCATAATTAATTTTAAGTTGAATTTTTTTATATTTTTGGTTAAAACAGACAATAATTGAATGTGTACCTCAAGAAACGTTGAGAAAAACGCATTCATTGGCAAGCAAAGTCCATTTATAGTCACTCATTCCCTCAAAAGCCTTGTCACTCGCTTTATATGGTTTTATAATCTCATAATTGATTTTTAAGTTGATTAGTTTTACATTTTCCTTAAAACAGACAATAATTGAATGTCTACAAAGAGAAACACAAAGAAAAAGGTATTCATTGGCAAGAAAAATCCATTTATAGTCTTCTATTCCTTCAAAATCATTATTACTGGCTTTAAAAGGTTTTATAATCTCATAGTTAATTTTAAGTTGATTATTTTTACATTTTTCATTAAAACAGATAATAATTGAATGTCTATTTCCAGAAACGTTAAGAAAAAGGCATTCATTGGCAAGAAAAGTTCATTTATAGTCACCCATTCCTTCAAAAGCCTTATTACTCGCTTTAAAAGGTTTTATAATCTCATAATTGATATTAAGTTGAATTTTTTTTATATTTTTTGGTTAAAATAGACTATAATTGAATGTCTTCCTTGACAAACATGAAGAAAAAGAAATTCATTGGCAAGAAAAGTCCATTTATAGTCTCCCATTCCTTCAAAAGCCTTA
>NW_018397481.1:2535-2637 GCF_002168275.2 Theobroma umbraticum
AAGGCTTTTGAAGGAATGGGAGACTATAAATAGACTTTTCATGCTAATGAATGCTTTTTTCTTCACGTTTCTTGAGGAAGACATTCAATTATAGTCTGTTTT
>NW_018397481.1:2647-2753 GCF_002168275.2 Theobroma umbraticum
ATAAAAAAATTCAACTTAAAATCAATTTTGAGATTACAGAACCATTTAAAATGAGTAATAAGGCTTTTCAAGGAATGAGAGACTATAAATGGACTTTTCTTGCCAA
>NW_018397481.1:2774-2866 GCF_002168275.2 Theobroma umbraticum
TTGTCTAGGAGGACATTCAATTATAGTCTGTTTTAACCAAAAATATAAAAAAAATTCAACTTGAAATCAATTATGAGATTATAAAACCTTTT
>NW_018397481.1:2876-2994 GCF_002168275.2 Theobroma umbraticum
ATAAGGCTTTTGAAGGAATGGATGACTATAAATGCACTTTTCATATCAATGAATATCTTTTTCTTAATGTTTCTCGAGGTAGACATTCCATTATTATCTGTTTTAATGAAAAATGTAA
>NW_018397481.1:3004-3225 GCF_002168275.2 Theobroma umbraticum
CTTAAAATCAATTATGAGATTATAAAACCTTTTAAAGCCAGTAATAATAATTTTGAAGGAATAGTTGACTATAAATAGACTTTTCTTCTCAATGAATGGCTTTTTCATGTTTCTCAAGGAACGTATTCAATTATAGTCTACTTTAATGAAAAATATAAAAAAATTTAACTTAAAATCAATTATGATATTGTAGAACCATTTAAAGCGAATAATAAGGCTTT
>NW_018397481.1:3235-3383 GCF_002168275.2 Theobroma umbraticum
GGTAACTATAAATGGACTTTTCTCTCAATGAATGGATTTTTCTACATGGTTCCAAAGGTAGGCATTCGATTATAGTCTGTTTTAATGAAAAATGTAAGAAAATTCAACTTAAAATCAATTATTAGATTATAAAACCATTTAAAGCGAG
>NW_018397481.1:3701-4059 GCF_002168275.2 Theobroma umbraticum
TAAAATCATTTAAAGCGAGTAATAAAGCTTTTGAAGGAATGAGAGACTATAAATGGACTGTTCTTATCAATGAATGGTTCTTTCTTCAAGTTTCTCATGGTAGACATTCAATTATAATCTGTTTTAGACAAAAATGTAAAAAAATTCAACTTAAAATCAATTTTGAGATTATAAAACCTTTTAAAGCCAGTAATAAGGCTTTTGAAGAAATGGGAGACTATAAATGGACTTCCCTTGTCAATGAATACTTTTTTCAGGTTTCTTGAGGTAGACATTCAATTATAGTCTCTTTTTACCAAAAATTTCAAAAAATTCAACTTAAAATCAGTTATGAGATTATAAAACCATTTAAAGCGAG
>NW_018397481.1:4331-5181 GCF_002168275.2 Theobroma umbraticum
ATTTTGAGATTATAAAATCATTTAAAGCGAGTAATAAGGCTTTTGAAGAAATGAAAGTCTATAAATAGACATTTCTTGTCAATAAATGGTCATTTCTTCATGTTTCTCATGGTCAACATTCAATTATATTCTGCTTTAACCGAAAATAGAAAAAAAATGCAACTTAAAATCAATTATGAGATTATAAAACCGTTTAAAGCGAGTAATAAGGGTTTTGAAGGAATAGGAATCTATAAGTGGACTTTCCTTGCCAATGAATGCTTTATTCTTCAAGTTTTTTAGGGTAGACATTCAATTCAGTCTATTTTAACTAAAAATTTAAAAAAAATTCAATTGAAAATCAGTTCTGAGATTAAAAAATCATTTAAAGCGAGTCATAAGGCTTTTGAAGAAAAGGGTCACTATAAATAGACTTTTCTTGCCAATGAATCCCATTTACTTCATGTTTCTAAAGGTAGACATTCAATTATTGTCTATTTTAATAAAAAATATAAAAATAATGAACCTAAAATCAATTATGAGATTATAAAATCGTTTAAAGAGAGTAATAAGTCTTTGAAAGGAATGAGAGACTATAAATGGACCTTCTTTGATAATGAAAGCATTTTTCTTTACATTTCTCAAGGAAAACATTCAATTACAGTCTGTTTTAATCAAAAATATAAAAAAATTAAACCTAATATCAATTTAGAGATTATAAAACAGTTTAAAATGAGTAATAAGGCTTTTGAAGGAATGAGAGACTATAAATAGACTTTTCTTGCCAATGAATTTTTTTCTTCACGTTTCTCCAGGTAAACATTCAATTATAGTCTGTTTTAACGAAAAATGTAAAAAAATTTAACTTAAA
>NW_018397481.1:5328-6296 GCF_002168275.2 Theobroma umbraticum
AGGAATGGGTGACTATAAATGGACTTTTCTTGCCAATGAATCCCTTTTTCTTAACGTTTCTCAACGTAGATATTTAATTATGATCTGTTTTAATATAAAATATTAAAATAATTAACTTAAAATCAATTATGAGATTATAAAATCTTTTAAAGTGAGTAACAATGCTTTTGAAGGAATAGGTGAATGTAAATGGACTTTTCTTCTCCACGAATGGCTTTTTCTATATGTTTCTTAAGGTAGACATTTAATTATAGTCTATTTTAATGAAAAATACAAAACAATTTAACTTAAAATTAATTAAAAGATTATAGAACTATTTAAAACGAGTAACAAGGCTTTTGAAGAAATGGGTAACAATAAAGGGACTTTTCTCTCAATGAATGACTTTTTCTACACATTTCCCAAGGCAAGCAGTCAATGATAGTCTCTTTTAATGAAAAATGTAAAAAAATTCAACTTAAAATCAATTGTGAGATTATAAAACCATTTATAGTGAGTAATCAGGCTTTTGAAGGAATGAGAGATTATAAATAGACTTTTCTTGTCAATGAATGGTTCTTTCTTCACGTTTCTCATGGTAGACATTCAATTATAGTCTGTTTTAGGTAAAAATGTAAAACAACTCAAATTAAAATCAATTTTGAGATTACAAAACCATTTAAAGCCAGTAATAAGACTTTTGAAGGAATGGGAGACTATAAATAGACTTTCCTTATCAATAAGTGCTTCTTTCTTCAGGTTTCTTGATGTAGACATTCAATTATAGTCTCTTTTAACCAAAAATTTTAAAAAGTTCAACTTAAAATCAGTTATGAGGTTATAAAACCTTTTAAAGCAAGTAATAATACTTTTGAAGAAATAGGTGACTATAAATGGACTTTTCTTCTTAATGAATGGCTTTTTCTACCTGTTTACCAAGGTAGGCATTCAATTATAGTCTATTTTAATGAAAAATGTAAAAAAATTTA
>NW_018397481.1:6709-6893 GCF_002168275.2 Theobroma umbraticum
TTATGAGATTATAAAACCATTTAAAGCAAGTAAAAAGGCTTTTGAAGGAATGGGTAACTATAAATAGACTTTTCTCTCAATGAATGGTTTTTTCTACATGTTTCCAAGCTAGGCATTCAATAATAGTCTCTTTTAATGAAAAATGTAAAAATATTCAACTTAAAATCAATTATGAGATTATAAA
>NW_018397481.1:7253-8470 GCF_002168275.2 Theobroma umbraticum
TTTAAAGCGAGTAATAAAGCTTTTGAAGGAATGGATGACTATAAATGGACTTTTTCTACCAATGAATCTCATTTTCTTCATGTTTCTAAAGGTAGACATTCAATTATTATCTATTTTAATGAAAAATATAAAAATAATCAACTTAAAATCAGTTATGAGATTATCAAACCGTTTAAAGCGAGTAATAAAGTTTTTGAAGAAATGGAAGACTATAAATGGACTTTCTTTCCCAATGAATGCTTTTTTCTTTAGGTTTCTTAAGGAAGACATTCAATTATAGTCTGTTTGAACTAAAAATGTAAAACAATTCAACTTAAAATCAATTATGAGATTATAAAACCGTTTAAAGCAAGTAAAAAGGCTTTTGAAGGAATGAGTGACTATAAATAGACTTTTCTTGCCAATGAATCCTTTTTTCTTAATGTTTCTCAAGGTAGACATTTAATTATTATCTGTTTTAATGAAAAATATTAAAATAATTAACTTAAAATCAATTATGAGATTATAAAACCTTTTAAAGTGAGTAACAATACTTTTAAAGGAATAGGTGAATATAAATGGACTTTTCTTCTCATAAGGTTGGCTTTTTCTACATGTTTCTTAAGGTAGGCATTTAATTATAGTCTATTTTAATAAAAAAAGTGAAAAAATTTTACTTAAAATCAATTATGAGATTATAGAACCATTTAAAGCGAGTAACAAGGCTTTTGAAAGAATGGGTAACAATAAATAGACTTTTCTCTCAATGAATGGCTTTTTCTATACGTTTCCCAAGGCAAGCATTCAATTATAGTCTGTTTTAATGAAAAATATAAAAAAATTCAACTTAAAATCAATTATGAGATTATAAAACTATTTATAGTGAGTAATAAGGCTTTTGAAGGAATGAGAGACTATAAATGGACTTTTCTTGTCAATGAATGGTTTTTTCTTTACGTTTCTCATGGTAGACATTCAATTATAGTCTGTTTTAGCTAAAAATGTAAAACAATTCAAATTAAAATCAATTTTGAGATTATAAAAACTGGTTAAAGTCAGTAATAAGACTTTTGAAGGAATGAGAGACTATAAATAGACTTTTCTTACCAATGAGTGCTTTTTTCTTCAAGTTTCTTGATGTAGATATTCAATTATAGTCTTTTTTAACTAAAAATTTTAAAAAATTCAACTTAAAATCAGTTATGAGGTTATAAAACCTTTTAAAGCAAGTAATAATA
>NW_018397481.1:8966-9092 GCF_002168275.2 Theobroma umbraticum
AGTAATAAGGATTTTGAAGGAATGGGAGACTATAAATGGACTTTCCTTACCAATGAATGCTTTTTTCTTCACGTTTTATGAAGAAGACATTTAATTACAGTCCGTTTTAACCAAAAATATAAAAAA
>NW_018397481.1:9441-9597 GCF_002168275.2 Theobroma umbraticum
ACCATTTAAAGCAAGTAATAACGCTTTTGAAGGAATGGGTAATTATAAATAAACTTTTCTCTCTATGAATGGTTTGTTCTACATGTTTCCAAGCTAGGCATTCAATAATAGTCTCTTTTAATGAAAAATATAAAAAAATTCAACTTAAAATCAATT
>NW_018397481.1:9607-10120 GCF_002168275.2 Theobroma umbraticum
AAAACCATTTAAAGCGAGTAATAATGCTTTTGAAGGAATGTGAGACTATAAATGGACTTTTCTTACCAATGAATGATTCTTTCTTCATATTCTCATGGTAGACATTTAATTATAGTCTGTTTTAGCCAAAAATGTAAAATAATTCAACTTAAAATTGATTTTAAGATTATAAAATTGTTTAAAGCCAGTAATAAGGCTTTTGCAGTAATGGGAGACTATAAATAGACTTTCCTTACCAATGAATGCTTTTTTCTTTTAGTTTCTCAAGGTAGACATTCAATTATAGTTTCTTTTAACCAAAAATTTAAAAAAATTTAACTTAAAATCAGTTCTGAGATTAAAAAACCATTTAAAACGAGTAATAAGGCTTTTGAAGGAAAGGATGACTATAAATGGACTTTTTCTGCCAATGAATCCCATTTTCTTCATGTTTCTAAAGGTAGACATTCAATTATTGTCTATTTTAATGAAAAGTATAAAAATAATCAACTTAAAATCAATTATGAGATTATC
>NW_018397481.1:10130-11265 GCF_002168275.2 Theobroma umbraticum
AAGCGAGTAATAAGGCTTTTAAATGAATGGAAGACTATAAATAGACTTTCCTTGCCAATGAATGCTTTTTTCTTCAGGTTTCTCGAGAAAGACATTCAATTGCAGTCTATTTTAACCAAAAATATAAAAAATTTTAACTTAAAATCAATTTTAAGATTATAAAACCGTTTAAAATGAGTAATAAGGCTTTTGAAGGAATGAGAGATTATAAATGGATTTTTCTTGCCAATGAATGCTTTTTTTTTTACGTTTTCTCAGGTAGACATTCAATTATAGTGTGTTTTAACTAAAAATGTAAAAAAATTCAACTTAAAATTAATTATAAAATTATAAAACCATTTAAAGTGAGTAAAAAGGCTTTTGAAGGAATGGGTGACTATAAATGGACTTTTCTTGCAAATGAATCTCTTTTTCTTAATGTTTCTTAAGGTAGACATTCAATTATTATCTGTTCTAATGAAAAATGTTAAAATAATCAACTTGAAATTAATTATGAGATGGTAAAACCTTTTAAAGCGATTAACAATGCTTTTGAAGGAACAGGTGAATATAAATGGACTTTTCTTCTCAACGAATGACTTTTTCTACATGTTTCCTAAGGTAGACATTCAATTATAGTCTATTTTAATAAAAAATATAAAAAAATTTAACTCAAAATCAATTATGAGATTATAAAACTATTTAAAGCGACTAACAAGGCTTTTGAAGGAATGACTATAAATGGACTTTTTTCTCAATGAATGGCTTTTTCTACATGTTTCCCAAGGAAAGCATTCAATTATAGTCTGCTTTAATGAAAAATATAAAACAATTCAACTTAAAATCAATTATAAGATTATAAAACCATTTATAGCGAGTAATAAGGCTTTTGAAGAAATAGGAAACTATAAATAAACTTTTCTTGTCAATGAATGATTTTTTCTTCATGTTTCTCATGATGGACATTTTATTATTGTCTGTTTTAGCCAAAAAAGTAAAACAATTCAACTTAAAATAAATTTTGAGATTATAAAAGCGTTTAAAGCCAGTAATCAGAGTTTCGAGGGAATGAGAGACTATAAATAGACTTTCCTTACCAATGAGTGCTTTTTTCTTCAGCTTTCTCAAGGTAGACATTCAATTATAGTCTCTTTTA
>NW_018397481.1:11405-13781 GCF_002168275.2 Theobroma umbraticum
GAAAACCATTTAAAGTGAGTAATAAGGCTTTTGAAGGAATAAGTGACTATAAATAAACATTTCTTGCCAATGAATTCCATTTTCTTCACATTTCTCATGGTAGACATTCAATTATTATCTATTTTATTGAAAAATGTAAAAATAATTACCTTAAAATCAATTATGAGATTATCAAACCGTTTAAAGCGAGTAATAAGGCTTTTAAAGGAATGGGAGACTATAAATGGACTTTCCTTGCCAATAAATCTCTTTTTTTTTATGTTTCTCAAGGTAGATATTCAATTATTGTCTGTTTTAATAAAAAATATTAAAATAATCAACTTGAGATCAATTATGAGATTATAAAACCTTTTAAAGCGAGTAATAATGCTTTTGAAGGAATAAGTGAATATAAATGGACTTTTCTTCTTAACGAATGGCTTTTTCTACATGTTTCTTGAGGTAGGCATTGAATTATAGTCTATTTTAATGAAAAATGTAAAAAAATTTAACTTAAACTCAATTATGAGATTATAGAACCATTTAAATCGAGTAACAATGTTTTTGAAGGAATAGGTAAGTATAAATGGACTTTTCTCTCAATGAATGGCATTTTTTGTATGTTTCCCAAGGCAGATATTCAATTGTAGTTTGTTTTAATAAAAAATGTAAAAAAATTCAACTTAAAATTAATTATGAGATTATAAAACTATTTAAAGCAAGTAATAAGGCTTTTGAAAGAATGAGAGACTATAAATGGACTTTTCTTATCAATGAATAGTTTTTTCTTTATATTTCTCATGGTAGACATTCAATTATAGTCTGTTTTAGCCAAAAATGTAAAATAATTCAACTTAAAATCAATTTTGAGATTATAAAACCGTTTAAAGCCAGTAATAAGACTTTTGAGAAAATGGGAGACTATAAATAGACTTTCTTTGCCAATGAGTGCTTTTTTCTTCAGGTTTCTTGATGTAGACATTCAATTATAGTCTCTTTTAACCAAAATTTTTTAAAAAAATCAACTTAAAATCAGTTATGAGATTATAAAACCATTTAAAGCAAGTAATAAGGTTTTTGAAGGAATGAGAGACTATAAATGGACTTTCCTTACTAATGAATGCTTTTTTCTTCATGTTTCTCGAGGAAGACATCCAATTTTAGTCTGTTTTAACCAAAAATATAAAACAATTCAACTTAAAAACAATTATGAGATTGTAAAACCGTTTAAAATGAGTAATAAGACTTTTGAATGAATGGGAGATTATAAATAGACTTTCCTTGCCAATGAATGCTTTTTTCTTCACGTTTCTCTAGGTAAACATTCAATTATAGTCTGTTTTAGTAAAAAATATAAAAAAATTCAAATTAAAATCAATTATGAGATTATACAATCATTTAACGCAAGTAATAAGACTTTTGAAGAAATGGGTAACTATAAATGACTTTTCTTTCAATGAATGGTTTTTTCTATATGTTTCCCAAGCTAGACATTCAATCATAGTCTCTTTTCATGAAAAATATAAAAAAATTCAACTTAAAATCAATTATCAGATTATACAACAATTTAAAGCGAGTAATAAGGCTTTTGAAGGAATGGGAACTATAAATAGACTTTTCTTGCCGATGAATGCTTTTTTCTTCACATTTCTCTAGGAAGACATTCTATTATAGTCTGTTTTAACCAAAAATGCAAAAAAATTCAACTTAAAATCGATTTTGAGATTTTAAAATCGATTTTGACATTATAAAATCATTTGAAAAGAGTAATAAGGCTTTTGAAGGAATGAGAGACTATAAATTGACTTTTCTTGCCAACGAATGCTTTTTCTTCATGTTTCTTTAGGTCGACATTCAATTATAGTCTGTTTTAACAAAAATGTAAAAAAATTCAACTTAAAATCAATTATGAGATTATAAAACCATTTAAAGCAAGTAATAAAGCTTTTAAACGAATGGGAGACTATAATTGGACTTTTCTTGCCAATGAATGGTTTTTTCTTCACGTTTCTCATTATAAACATTCAATGATAGTTTGTTTTAGCCAAAAATGTAAAATAATTCAACTTAAAATTGATTTTGAAATTATAAAACTGTTTAAAGTCAACAATTAGGCTTTTGAAGGAATGGGAGACTATAAATAGACTTTCCTTGTCAATGAATGCTTTTTTCTTTAGGTTTTTCATGGTAGACATTCAATTATAGTCTCTTTTAATCAAAAATGTAAAAAAATTCAACTTAAAATCAGTTATGAGATTATAAAACCATTTAAAGCGAGTAATAAGGCTTTTAAAGGAATGGGTGACTATAAATGGACTTTTCCTACCAATGAATCTCATTTTCTTCATGTTTCTAAAGATAGACATTCAATTATCATCTATCTTAGTGGAAAATATA
>NW_018397482.1:0-294 GCF_002168275.2 Theobroma umbraticum
TTCATTGGCAAGAAAAGCCTATTTATAGTCACCCAAGCCTTTGAAAGCCTTATTGCCCACTTTAAATGGTTTTATAATCTCATAATTGATTTTAAGCTGGATTTTTTTGCAATCTTGGTTAAAACAGATAATAATTGAATGTCTATCTCAAGAGACATGAAGGAAAAGCTATTCATTGGTAAACAAAGCCTACTTATAGTCGCTCAAGCCTTCGAAAGCCTTATTACTCGCTTTAAATGGTTATATAATCTCATAATTGATTGAAAGTTAAATTTTTTTATATTTTTTACTAAA
>NW_018397482.1:304-1105 GCF_002168275.2 Theobroma umbraticum
ATTGAATGTTTACCTCGAGAAACATGAAGAAAAAGATATTAATGGGTAAGAAAAGTCCATTTATAGTCACCCATACCTTAGAAAATCTTATTACTTGTTTTAAATGGTTTTATCATCTCATAATTGTTTCAAAGTTGAATTTTTTTATATTTTTTATTAAAACAGGATATAATTGAATGTCTAGCTTGAGAAACGAGAAGAAAAAGATATTTATTAGCAAGAAAAGTCTATTTATAGTCACCTATGGCTTTAAAAGCCTTATTACCTACTTTAAATGATTTTCTAATCTAATAAGTGACTTTAAGTAGAATTGTTTTTCATTTTTGGCTAAAATATATTACAGTTGGCTGTCTGCCTAAGGAAACATAAAAAAAAATCCAATCATTGGCAAGAAAAGCCTATTTATAGTCACCTAAGCCGTCAAAAGCCTTATTACTCTCCTTAAATGGTTTTAGAATCTTACAATTGATTTGAAGTTGATTTTTTTTACACTTTTTATTAAAAAAAACTATAATTGAATGTCTACCTCGAGAAACATGAAGGAAAATATATTCATTAGCAAGAAAAGTCTATTTATTGTCACCTATACCTTGAAAAGCCTTATTACTTGCTTTAAATGGTTTCATAATCTCATAATTGGCTTTGAGTTAAATTTTTTTTCATTTTTTATTAAAACAAATTATAATTGAATGTTTACTAAATTTTTTTTCATTTTTTATTAAAACAAATTATAATTGAATGTTTACTTTAAAAAACATGAAGAAAAAAACATTCATTGGCAAGAAAAGTCCATTTATAGTC
>NW_018397482.1:1479-1585 GCF_002168275.2 Theobroma umbraticum
GAAGAGAAAGCTATTCATCAACAAGAAAAGTCCATTTGTAGTCACCTATACCTTCATAAGCCTTATTACTCATTTTAAATGGTTTTATAATCTCATAATTGATTTT
>NW_018397482.1:1687-4256 GCF_002168275.2 Theobroma umbraticum
TTTATAGTCACCCAAGCCTTCGAAAGCCTTATTACTCTCTTTAAATAGTTTTATAATCTCATCAATGATATTAAGCTGAATTTTTTTACATTTTTTGATAAAACAGAATACAATTGAATGTTTGTCTAAGAAAACTTGAAGAAAAAGCCATTCATTGGTAAGAAAAGCCTATTTATAGTCACTCAAGCCTTCGAAAGCCTCATTACTCACTTTAAATGGTTTTACAATCTCATAGATAATTTGAAGATGAATTTTTTATACATTTTTCTTAAAATAGATTATAATTGAATGTTGACCTAGAGAAACATGAAGAACAAGATATTCATTGACAAGAAAAGTCTATTTATAGTCACTTATACCTTTAAAAGCCTTATTACTTTCTTTAAATGGCTTTATAATTTCATAATTAACTTAAAGTTGAATTTTTTTCATTTTTGATTAAAATAGACTATAATGAAATGTCTACCTCAAGAAACGTGAAGAAAAAGTGATTCATTGACAAGAAAAGTTCATTTATAGTCACCAATGCCTTCAAAAGCCTTATTACTCGCTTTAAATGGTTTCATAATCTCATAATCGACTTTAAGTTGAATTTTTTTATATTTTTGGTTAAAATATATTATAGTTGAATGTCTATCTAGGGAAACATAAAGAAAACGCCATTCATTGGCAACAAAAGCCTATTTATAGTTACCCAAGCCTTCGAAAGACTTATTACTCGCTTTAAATAATTTTATAATCTGATAATTAATTTGAAGTTGAATTTTTTTAGATTTTTTTAAAAATAGATTTTAATTGAATGTTTACATTTGGAAACGTGAAGAAAAGAATATTCATTGGCAAGAAAAGTCCATTTGTAGTCATCTATACCTTCAAAAGCCTTATTACTCGCTTTGACTAGTTTTATAACCTCATAATTGAAATTAGGTTGAATTTTTTTTCATTGTTGGTTAAAACAGACTATAATTAAATGTCTAGCTTTAGAAACATGAAGAAAAAACCATTCATTTGCATGAAAAATTCATTTATAGTCACCCATGCCTTCAAAAGCCTTATTACTCGCTTTAAATGATTTCATAATCTTATAATTGACTTTAAGTTGAATTGTTTTACATTTTTGGTTAAAATAGATTACAGTTGAATGTCTACCTAAGAAAACATAAAGAAAAAGCCATTCATTGGCAAGAAAAGCCTATTTATAGTCACCCAAGCTTTCAAAAGCCTTTTTACTCACTTTAAATAGTTTTATAATCTCATAATTGATTTGAAGTTGAATTTGTTTAAATTTTTTATTAAAACAGATTTTAATTGAATGTTTTCCTCAGGAAACATGAAGAAAAAGGTACTCATTGGCAAAAAAAATCATTTATAGTCACCTATGCCTTTAAAAGCCTTATTACTCACTTTAAATGGGTTTATAATCTCATAATTGATTCTAAGTTGAATTTTTTATATTTTTAGTTAAAACAGATAATAATTGAATGTCTACCTTGGGAAACGTGAAGAAAAAATCATTAATTGATAAGAAAAGTCAACTTATAGACACCTAAGCCTTCAAAAGCCTTATTACTCTCTTTAAATGGCTTTATAATCTCGTAATTGACTTTAAGTTGAATTGTTTCGTATTTCTCGTTAAAACAAATAATAATTGAATATCTACATTAGGAAATATGAAGAAAAAGTCATTCATTAGTAAGAAAAGTTCATTTATAATCACCCATAACTTCAAAAGCCTTATTACTCGCTTTAAATGGTTTTATAATATCATAGTTGATTTTAAGTTGAGTTTTTTTATATTTTTTGTTAAAATAGATTATAATTAAATGTTTACCTTGAGAAACATGAGGAAAAAGATATTCATTGGTAAGAAAAGTCCATTTATTGTCACTCATACCTTCAAAAACCTTATTACTCGTTTTAAATGGTTTTATAATCTCATAATTGATTTCAAGTTGAATTTTTTTACATTTTTTGTTAAAGCAGATTATAATTGAATGCATGCCTCAAGAAACGTGAAGAGAAAATCATTCATTGGTAGGAAAAGTCCACCTATAGTCACCCTGGCTTCAAAAGCCCTATTACTTGCTTTAAATGGTTTTATAATCTCATAAATGACTTTAAGTTGAATTGTTTTTCATTTTTGATTAAGACAGATTATAATAAAATGTCTACGTTGAGAAACATGAAGAAAAAGCTATTCATTGGTAAGAAAAGTCCATTATAGTAACCCATACCTTCTAAAGTCTTATTGTTCACTTTACATGGTTTTATAATCTCATAGTTGATTTTAAGTTGAATTTTTTTCAATTTTTTGTCAAAACAGTTTATAACTGAATGTTATCTTGAGAAACATGAAGAAAAGATACTCATTGGCAAGAAAAGTCCATTTACAGTCAACCATATCTTCGAAAGCCTTATTATGTGTTTTAAACAGCTTTATAATCCCATAATTGATTTTAAGTTAAATTGTTTTACATTTTTGATTAAAATAGATAATAATTGAATGTCTACCTCAGAAAATCTGAAGAAAACTCCATTCATTGGTAAGAAAAGTCCATTTATAGTCACC
>NW_018397482.1:4266-4997 GCF_002168275.2 Theobroma umbraticum
AAAGCCTTATTACTCGCTTTAAATAGTTTTATAATATCATAATTAACTTTAAGTTGAATTTTTTTATATTTTTAACTAAAACATATTACAGTTGAATGTCTACCTAAAGAAACATAAAGAAAAAGCCATTCATTAGTAAAAAAAACCTATTTAAAGTTACCCAAGCCCTCAAAAGCCTTATTATTGGCTTAAAATGTTTTATAATCTCATACTGGATTCGAAGTTGAATTGTTTTGCATTTTTTATTAAAACAAATTTTAATAGAATGTCTACCTCAGGAAATGAGCAGGAAAAGATATTCGTTAGTAAGAGGATAGTTTATTTATTGGGCATTATGCTTCAAAAGCTCTTATTACTCGCTTTTAAAATGGTTTACTCTATAATTTGAGCTTTAAGTTGAAATTTTTTTTGCATTTTTGGTTAAAATAGACTATAACTAAATACTACATCAAGAACGTGAAGAAAAATGATTCATTGGCTAAAAAAAGTTTATTTATAGTCATACATGCCTTCGAAAAGCCTTATTACTCGCTTTAAAGGGTTTTATAATCTCAATTTTGGGACTTTAAGTTGAATTTTTTTATATTTTTAGTTAAAACAGATTACAGTTGAATATCTGCCTAGGGAAACAAAAAAAAAGCCATTCATTGGCAAGAAAATCCTACTTATAGTCAGTAAAGCATTCAAAAGTCTTATTACTCACTTTAAATGGTTTTATAATCTCAAAATTG
>NW_018397482.1:5007-5315 GCF_002168275.2 Theobroma umbraticum
AAATTTTTTTATATTTTTTATTAAAATAGATTATAATTGAATGTCTACCTTGTGAAACGAGAAGTAAAAGATATTTATTGATAAGAAAAGTCCATTTATAGTCATCTATGCCGTCAAAAGCCTTATTACCCGCTTTAAATGGTTTTATAATGTCATAATTGACTTTAAGTTTAATTTTTTTTCATTTTTGGTTAAACAGATTACAGTTGAATATCTGCCTAAGGAAACATGAAGAAAAAGCATTCATTTGCAAGAAAACCCTATTTATAGTCACTTAAACTTTCGAAAGCCTTATTACTCGCTTTAAA
>NW_018397482.1:5325-5636 GCF_002168275.2 Theobroma umbraticum
ATCTCATAATTGATTTGAAATTGAATTTTTCTTATATTGTTTATTAAAATAGATTATAATTGAATGTCTATCTTAGGAAACACGAGGAAAAACATATTCATTGGTAAAAAAATTCCATTTGTAGTCACCTATGACTTCAAAAACCTTATTACTTTCTTTAAATGATTTTATAATCTCATAATTGACTTAAAATTGAATTTTTTTCATTTTTGGCTAAAACAGACTATAATTAAATGTCTACCTCAAGAAACGTAAAGAAAAAGCAACTCATTGGTAAGAAAAGTTTATTTATAGTCACCCATGCCTTCGAA
>NW_018397482.1:5646-6002 GCF_002168275.2 Theobroma umbraticum
CTCGCTTTAAATGGTTTTATAGTCTCATAATTGACTTTAAGTTGAATTTTTTCACTTTTATCGTTAAAACAGATAATAATTTAATGTATACATTAGGAAATGTGAAGAAAAAGTCATTCATCAGTAGGAAAGATCCATTTATAGTCACCTATACCTTTAAAAGCCTTATTACTCTCTTTAAATGATTTTATAGTATTATAATTGACTTCTAGTTGAATTTTTTTCATTTTTGGTTAAAACAGCTTACAGTTGAATATCTGCCTAAGGAAACATGAAGAAAAAGCCATTCATTGGCTAGAAAAGCCTATTTATAGTTGGCCAAGCTTTCGAAAACCTTATTACTCACTTTAAATGGT
>NW_018397482.1:6012-6303 GCF_002168275.2 Theobroma umbraticum
CATAATTGATTTGAAGTTGAATTCTTTTACATTTTTAATTAAAACAAGTTATAAATTAATGTCTTTCTCAGGAAACATAAAGAACAAGATATTCATTGGCAAAAAAAGGTCATTTGTAGTCACTTATACCTTCAAGAGTCGTATTACTCACTTTAATTAGTTTTATGATCTCATAATTGATTGTAAGTTAAATTTTTTTACATTTTTGGTTGAAACAGATAATAATTGAATGCCTGCCTTGGAAAACATGAAGAAAAAGCCATTCATTAGTAAGAAAAGTCCATTTATAGT
>NW_018397482.1:6313-6575 GCF_002168275.2 Theobroma umbraticum
TTCAAAAGCCTTATTACTTACTTTAAATGGTTTTATAATCTTATAATTGACTTTAAGTAGAATTGTTTTACATTTTTTGTTGAAATAGTGTACAGTTGAATGTCTGCCTAAGGAACATGAAGAAAAAGCCATGCATTAGCAAGAAAAGCCTATTTATAGTCACCCAACCCTTTGAAAGTCTTATTACTTGCTTTAAATAGTTTTATAATCTCATAATTGATTTAAAGTGAAATTTTTTTATATTTTTTATTAAAACAGATTA
>NW_018397482.1:6585-6856 GCF_002168275.2 Theobroma umbraticum
CTTACCTCGAGAAACATGAAGAAAAATATATTGATTAGTAGAAAAGTCCATTTAAAGTCACCCATGCCTTCGAAAGCTTTATTACTTGCTTTAAAAGTTTTTATAGTCTCATAATTAAATTTAAGTTGAATGTTTTTATACTTTTGGTTAAAACATATAATACTTGAATGTCTACCTCAAGAAACATGAGGAGAAAGCTATTGATTGGCAAGAAAGGTCCATTTATAGTAACCCATGCCTTCAAATGCCTTATTACTCATTTTAAATGGTT
>NW_018397482.1:6866-7166 GCF_002168275.2 Theobroma umbraticum
ATAATTGATTTTAAGTTGAATTTTTTGACATTTTGTTGTTAAAATAGATTATAGTTGAATGTCTACCTAAGGAAACATGAAGAAAAAGTCACTCATTGGCAAGAAAAGCCTATTTATGGTCACACAAACCTTCGAAAGCCTTATTACTCTCTTTAAATGCTTATATAATATCATAATTTATTTGAAGTTGAATTTTCTTACATTTTTTATGAAAACAAATTATAATTGAATGTCTACTTTGAGAAATGTAAAGAAAAAGGTATTCATTGGTAAGAAAAGTCCATTTATAGTCACCTATGC
>NW_018397482.1:7176-8248 GCF_002168275.2 Theobroma umbraticum
CTTATTACTCGCTTTAAATGATTTTATAATATCATAATTGACTTTAACTCAAATTGTTTTTTATTTTTAGTTAAAACAGATTATAATTGAATGTATACCTTGAGAAATGTGAAGAAAAAGCCATTCATTGCTAAGAAAAGTCCATTTCTAGTCACCTAAGCCTTTGAAAGCCTTATTATTCGCTTTAAATGGTTTTATAATTTCATAATTGATTTGAAATTGAATTCTTTTTCATTTTTGTTAATGCAAACTATGATTGAATGTCTACCTCAAGAAACGTAAAGAAAAGCCACTCATTGGCAAAAAAAGTCCACTTATAGTCACCTATGCCTTCAAAAGCCTTATTATTCGCTTTAAACAGTTTTATAATCTCATAGTTGATCTAAGTTGAATTTTTTTATGCTTTTTGTTAAAAAAATTATAATTGAATATTTTCCTTAAGGAATGTGAAGAAAAAGATATTCATTGATAAGAAAAGTCCACTCATAGTTGCTCATGCCTTCGAAAGCCTTATTACTCATTTTAAATAGTTTTATAATCACATAATTGATTTTAAATTGAATTTTTTTACACTTTTGGTTAAAATAGATAATAGTTGAATGTCGACCTCAAGAAGCAAGAAGAAAAAGATATTCATTGACAATAAAAGTCCATTTATAGTCACCTATGCCTTCAAGAGCCTTATTACTCACTTTAAATGGTTTTATAATCTCATAATTGATTGTAAGTTAAATTTTTTTACATTTTTGGTTAAAATAGATAATAATTGAATGTTTACCTTGGGAAACATGAAGAAAAAGCCATTCATTAGTAAGAAAAGTCTATTTATAGTCACCTATACCTTCAAAAGCCTTATTACCCACTTTAAATAGTTTTATAATCTCATAAGTGACTTTAAGTTGAAATGTTTTTTGTTTTTTGTTAAAATATATCATAGTTGAATGTCTGCATAAGAAAATATAGAGAAAAAGCCATTCATTAGCAAGAAAAGCCTATTTAGAGTCACCCAAGCCTTTGAAAGCCTTATTACTCGCTTTAAATGGGTTTATAATCTCATAATTGATTTGAAGTT
>NW_018397482.1:8258-8899 GCF_002168275.2 Theobroma umbraticum
ATATTTTTTATTAAAATAGATTATAATTGAATGTTAACCTCGAGAAACGTGACGAAAAAGATATTTATTGGCAAAATAAGTCCATTTATAGTCATCCATGCCTTTAAAAGTCTTATTACTCGCTTTAAATGATTTTATAATCTCGTAATTCACTTTAAGTTGAATTTCTTTTCATTTTTGGTTCAAAGAGTTTATAATTAAATATTCATCTCAAGAAGCATGAAGAAAAAGTCATTTCTTGGCAAGAAAAGTCCATTTATAGTCACCCAAGCTTTCGAAAGCCTTATTACTCCCTTTAAATGGTTTTATAATATAATAATCGATTTGAAGTTGAATTTTTTTACATTTTTATTAAAAAAGATTAAGATTGAAAGTCTGCCATGAGAAACGTGAAAAAAAAGTCATTCGTTGGCAAAACAATTCCATTTATAGTCACCCATGCCTTCACAAGTCTTATTATTAGCTTTAAATTCTTTTCTAATCTCATAATTGTTTTTAAGTTAATTTTTTCACATTTTAGCTAAAATAGATTACAGTTGAATATCTGTCTTAGGAAATGCAAAGAAAAAGTCATTCATTAGCATGAAAAGCCGATTTATAGTCACCAAGCCTTTGAAAGCCTTATTACTCACTTTAAATAG
>NW_018397482.1:8909-9084 GCF_002168275.2 Theobroma umbraticum
TCATAATTCATTTGAAGTTGAATTTTTTTACATTTTTCATTAAAACAGATTATAATTAAATGTCAACCTCGAGAAACATGAAGAAAAAGATATTCATTGGCAAGAAAAGTCCATTTATAATAACGCATACCTTCGAAAGCCTTATTACTGGTTTTAAATGATTTTATAATCTCAT
>NW_018397482.1:9094-9386 GCF_002168275.2 Theobroma umbraticum
AAGTTGAATTTTTTTACATTTTTCATTATAACAGATTATTATTGAATGTCAATCTTGGGAAACCTGAAGAAAAAGAAATTCATTGGTAAGAAAAGTCCATTTGCAATCACCCATACCTTCGAAAGCCTTATTACTTGATTTAAATGGTTCTATAATCTCATAATTAATTTCAAGTTGAATTTTTTTACATTTTTCATTGAAACAGATTATAATTAAACGTCTACCTTGAGAAACATAAAGAGAAAGTCATTTATTAACAAGAAAAGTCTATTTATAGTCACCTATGCCTTCA
>NW_018397482.1:9396-9573 GCF_002168275.2 Theobroma umbraticum
TACTCACTTTAAATGGTTTTATAATCTCGTAATTGACTTTAAGTTGATTTTTTCTTCATTTTTGGTTAAAATAGATTATAATTAAATGTTTACCATGAGAAACGTGAAGAAAAAGGTATTCACTAGCAACAAAAGTCTATTTATAGTCACCCAAGCCTTTAAAAGCCTTATTACTCG
>NW_018397482.1:9583-10018 GCF_002168275.2 Theobroma umbraticum
TTTTATAATCTCATAATTGATTTGAAGTTGAATTTTTTACACTTTTAGTAAAACAGATTATGATTAAATGTCTACCTTGAAAAACTTGAAGAAAAGCCTATTCATTGCCAAGAAAAGTTCATTTATAGTTATCTATGCCTTCAAAAGCCTTATTACTCACTTTAAATAGTTTTATAATCTCATAGTCGATTTAAGTTGAATTTTTTTTATTTTTTGTTAAAACAGATTATAATTGAACGGTTACCTCAAGAAATATAAAGAAAAAGATATTCATTGACAAGAAAAGTCCATTTATAGTTGCGCATGCCTTTGAAAGCCTTATTACTCTCTTTAAATGATTGTTATAATCACATAATTGATTTCAAGTTGAATTTTTTTATATTTTTAATTAAAACAGGTTACAGTTGAATGTTTGCCTAAGAAAATATGAAGAAA
>NW_018397482.1:10153-10642 GCF_002168275.2 Theobroma umbraticum
TTAAATGGTTTTATAATCTCATAATTGATTTGAAGTTGAGTTTTTTTACACTTTTTATTAAAATAGATTATAATTGAATGTCTACTTCAGGAAACGAAAAGAAAAAGATATTCATTGGCAAGAAAAGTCTATTTATAGTCACCCATGGCTTTAAAAGCCTTATTACCCGTTTTAAATGGTTTTCAAATCTCATAAGCGACTTTAAGTAGAATTTCTTTTCATTTTTAGCTAAAACAGGTTACAGTTGAATGTTTGCCTAAGAAAATATGAAGAAAAAGCCATTCATTGGAAAGAAAAGCCTATTTATAGTCACCCAAGCCTTCGAAAGCTCTATTACTCACTTTAAATGGTTTTATAATCTCATAATTGATTTGAAGTTGAATTGTTTTTACTTTTTTTATTAAAATAGATTATAATTGAATGTTTACCTCAAGAAACGGAAAGAAAAAGATATTTATTGGCAAGAAAAGTCCATTTATTGTCACTTAT
>NW_018397482.1:10652-10838 GCF_002168275.2 Theobroma umbraticum
GCCTTATTACTCGCTTTAAATGGTTTTGTAAGATCATAATTGACTGTAACTCGAATTTTTTTTATTTATGGTTAAAACAGATTATAATTGAATATATACCTTGAGAAACGTGAAGAAAAAGCCATTCATTGCCAAGAAAAGTCCATTTATAGTCACCCAAGCCTTCGAAAGCCTTATTGCTCGCTT
>NW_018397482.1:10848-13481 GCF_002168275.2 Theobroma umbraticum
TATAATCTCATAATCGATTTGAAGTTGAATTTTTTTACATTTTTATTAAGGTAGATTATCATTGAATATCTACCTCGAGAAACATGAAGAAAAGTAATTCATTGATGAGAAAACTCCATTTATAGTCACCTATACCTTCAAAACCATTATTACTCGCTTTAAATGGTTTTATAATCTCATAGTTGATTTAAGTTGAATTTTTTTTATTTTTTTTAAAACAGATTATAATTGAATGTTTTCCTCAAGGAACGTACAGAAAAAGATATTCATTGACAAGAAAAGTCTATTTATAATTGCTCATGCCTTCGAAAGCCTTATTACTCGCTTTAAATGGTTTTATAATCACATAATTAATTTCAAATTGAATTTTTTTATATCTTTGGATAAAACAGATAATATTTCAATGTTTGCCTCGGGAAACATGAAGAAAAAGCCATTTATCAAGAAGAAAAGTCCATTTAAAGTCACCCATGCTTTTGAAAGCCTTATTACTCCCTTTAAAAGTTGTTATAGTCTCATAATTGATTTTAAGTTGAATATATTTACACTTTTAGTTAAAACAAATAATAGTTGAATACCTACCTCAAGAAGCACAAAGAAAAAGATATTCATTGGCAAAAAAAGTCCATTTGTAGTAACCTATGCCTTCAAAAGCCTTATTACTCACTTTAAATAGTTTTATAATCTCATAATTCATTAGAAGTTGAATTTTTTTACACTTTTGGTTAAAACATATAATAATTGGATGTCTGCCTTAGGAAACATGATGAAAAAGCCATTCATTAGTAAGAAAAGTCTATTTATAGTCACCTATGCCTTCAAAAGCCTTATTACCCACTCTAAATGATTTTATAATCTCATAAGTGACTTTAAATTGAATTGTTTTTCATTTTTGTTTAAAACATATTATAGTTGAATGTCGGCCTAAGGAAACATAGAGAAAAAGCCATTCATTAGTAAGAAGAGCCCATTTAGAGTCATCTAAGCCTTCGAAAGCCGTATTACTCACTTTAAATAATTTTATAATCTCATAATTGATTTGAAGTTGAATTTATTTACATTCTTCATTAAAATAAATTATAATTGAATGCCAACCTTGGGAAACATGAAGAAAAGGATATTCATTGACAAAAAAAGTGCATTTATATTCACCTATGCCTTCGAAAGCCTTATTACTCACTTTAAATGGTTTTATAATTGACTTTAATTTGAATTTCTTTTCATTTTTAGTTTAAATAGCTTATAATTAAATGTTTACCTCGAGAAACATGAAGAAAAAGTCATTCATTGGCAAGAAAAGTCCATTTGTAGTCATCCAAGCCTTCAAAAACCTTATTACTCCCTTTAAATGGTTTTATAATCTAAAAATCGATTTGAAGTTGAATTTTTTTATATTTTTATTAAAAAAGATTAGGATTGAATGTTTACCTTAAAAAACGTGAAAAAAAGTCATTCATTTGTAGAAAAAGTCCATTTATAGTCACTCATGCCTTCAAAAGCCTTATTACTCACTTTAAATGGTTTTCAAATCTCATAAGTGACTTTAACTAGAATTTTTTTACATTTTTGGTTCAAATAGATTATAGTTGAATGTCTGCCTAAGGATACAAGAAGAGAAAGCCATTCATTAGTAAGAAAAGCCTATTTATAGTCACCCAAGACTTCAAAATCCCTATTACTCGCTTTAAAAGCTTTTATAATCTCATAATTAATTTGAAGTTGAATTGTTTTTATATTTTTTATTAAAACAGATTATAATTGAAAGTCTACCTTAGAACACATGAAGAAAAAGATATTCATTGGCAAGAAAAGTCCATTTATTGTCACCTATACCTTCAAAAGCTTTATTACTCGCTTTAAATTATTTTATAATATCATAATTGACTTTAACTCGAATTTTTTTTCTTTTGGTTAAAACAGATTATAATTGAATGTCTACCTTGAGAAACGTAAAGTAAAAGCCATTCATTAGCAAGAAAAGTGTATTTATAGTCACACAAGCCTTCGAAAGCTTCATTACTCGCTTTAAATGGTTTTATAATCTCATAATCAATTTGAAGTTGAATTTTTTTACATTTTTATTAAGGCAAATTATGATTGAATGTCTACCTAAGGAAACATAAAGAAAAAGTCATTCATTGGTTAGAAAAGTTCATTTATAGTCACCTATGCCTTCAAAAGCCTTATTACTCGCTTCAAATGGTTTTAAGATCTCATAGATGATTTAAGTTGAATTTTTTTATGTTTTTTGTTAAAACAGATTATAATTGAATGTTTTCCTCAAGGAACATGAAGAAAAAGATATTCATTGGCAAGAAAAGCCCATTTATAGTCGTCCATGCCTTTGAAAGCCTTATGACTTGCTTTAAATTGTTTTATAATCACATAGTTGATTTCAAATTAAATTTTTTTGTATTTTTGGATAAAACAGATAATAATTCAATGTCTACCTTGGGAAACATGAAGAAAAAGTCATTCATTAGGAAGAAAAGTCCATTTATAGTCACCTATGCCTTCGAAAGCTTTATTACTCGCTTTCAATGGCTTTATAATCTCATAATTGATTTGGAGTTGATTTCTTTTACATTTTTGGTTAAAACATAATACAGTTGAATGTCTGCCTAAGGAAACTT
>NW_018397483.1:0-248 GCF_002168275.2 Theobroma umbraticum
ATTCAACTTAAAATTAATTATGAGATTATAAAACTATTTAAAGTAAGTAATAAGACTTTTGATGGAATGGGTGACTATAAATGGACTTTTGTTGCAAATAAATGCATTTATTTTACATTTCTTAAGTTAGACATTCAATTATTATCTGTTTTAATAAAAAATATAAAAATAATCAACTTAAAATCAATTATGAGATTTAAAAACTATTTAAAGAGAATAATAAGGCTTTTGAAATAATGAGTGACTAT
>NW_018397483.1:258-369 GCF_002168275.2 Theobroma umbraticum
TTTTTAGCAATAAATACCTTTTTCTTCTTGTTTCTTGAGGTAGACATTTAATTATAGTCCGCTTTGACAAAAAATGTAAAGAAATTCAACCTAAAATCAATTATGAGATTA
>NW_018397483.1:379-542 GCF_002168275.2 Theobroma umbraticum
TAAAGTGATTAATAAGGCTTTTGAAGGAATGGGTGACTATAATGGACTTTGCTTCTCAATGAATGGTTTTTGGTATATGTTTCCTAAGGCAGACATTCAATTATAATCTATCCTAATCAAAAATTAAATAAATTTAACCTAAATCAATTATGAGATTATAAGA
>NW_018397483.1:552-664 GCF_002168275.2 Theobroma umbraticum
CGAGTAATAAGGCTTGTGAAAGAATGAGTGACTATAAATAGACTTTTTTGTCAATATATGCCTATTTCTTTACATGTCTCGAGGTAGACATTCAATTATAATCTGTTTTAAT
>NW_018397483.1:674-852 GCF_002168275.2 Theobroma umbraticum
AAAAAATTTAACTTAAAATCAATTATGAGATGCTAAAACCATCTACAGAGAGTAATAAGGATTTTGAAAAAATGGGTGACTATAAACGGACTTTTTTTACCAGAGAATGCCTTTTTCTTTGTATATCCCAAGGTAAACATTGAATTATAATCTGTATTAATCAAAAATGTAAAAAAAA
>NW_018397483.1:862-967 GCF_002168275.2 Theobroma umbraticum
GATCAATTTTGAGATTATAAAATTATTTAAAGCAAGCAATAAGGCTTTTAAGGGAATGGGTGACTATAAATGAACTTTTTTTACCAATGAATGATTTTTTCTTCA
>NW_018397483.1:977-1201 GCF_002168275.2 Theobroma umbraticum
GGTAGACATTCAATTATAGTCTGTTTTAACTAAAATTTAAAAAAGTTCAACCTAAAATCAATTATGAGATTATAAAACTATTTATAATTGGACTTTTCTTATAAGTGAATGCCTTGTGCTTCACGTTTCTCAAGGTAAACATTCAATTATAATCTTTTTTAGGAAAAATATAAAGAAATTGAACATAAAATCAATTTTGGGACTATAAAACTATTTAAAGCGAG
>NW_018397483.1:1211-1295 GCF_002168275.2 Theobroma umbraticum
TTTGAAGAAATAGGTGACTATAAATGATCTTTTTTTTGCCAATGAATGCTTTTTTCTTCATGTTTCTTGAGGTAGACATTCAAT
>NW_018397483.1:1326-1495 GCF_002168275.2 Theobroma umbraticum
ATTCAACTTAAAATCAATTATGAGATTATAAAACTATTTAAATCGTGTAATAAGGCTTCCGCAGGAATGGGTGACTATAAATGGACTTTTTTTACCAATGAATCTCTTTTTCTTTACGTTTCTTGAGGTAGATATTCAATTATAGTCTGTTTTAACTAAAAATGTAAAA
>NW_018397483.1:1595-1694 GCF_002168275.2 Theobroma umbraticum
CGTTTCTTGAGGTAGATATTCAATTATAGTCTGTTTTAACTAAAAATGTAAAAAAATGTAATTTAAAATCAATTATGAAATTATAAAATCATTTAAAGC
>NW_018397483.1:1704-1853 GCF_002168275.2 Theobroma umbraticum
GCTTTTAAAGAAATGGGTGACTATAAATAAACTTTTCTTATCAATGAATACCTTTTTCTTCATGTTTCCCAAGGTAGACATTCAATTATAATCTATTCTAATCAAAAATGTAAAAAAATTCAACCTAAAATCAATTATGAGATTATAAA
>NW_018397483.1:2251-3646 GCF_002168275.2 Theobroma umbraticum
AAATCAATTATGAGATTATAAAACCATTTAAAGCAAGTAATAAGACTTTTGATGAAATGGGTGACTATAAATGGACTTTTGTTGTCAATAAATGTATTTTTTTCACGTTTCTTAAGTTAGACATTCAATTATTGTTTGTTTTAATGAAAAATATAAAAATAATCAATTTAAAATGAATTATGAAATTTAAAAACCATTTAAAGAGAATAATATGACTTTTGAAATAATGAGTGACTATAAATGGACTTTTTTTAGCAATAAATACCTTTTTCTTAATGTTTCTTGAGATAGACATTTAATTATAGTCTGTTTTAACAAAATATGTAAAGAAATTCAACCTCAAATCAATTATGAGATTATAAAACCTTTTAAAGTGATTAATAAGGCTTTTGAAGGAATGTGTGACTATAAAAGGACTTTGCTTCTCAATGAATGGTTTTTTGTACACGTTTCCTAAGGCAGACATTTAATTATAATCTGTTCTAACTAAAAATTAAACAAATTCAACCTAAATCAATTA
This sequence comes from Theobroma umbraticum, assembly GCF_002168275.2. Classification (NCBI taxonomy): domain Eukaryota; kingdom Viridiplantae; phylum Streptophyta; class Magnoliopsida; order Malvales; family Malvaceae; genus Theobroma; species Theobroma umbraticum. Next base: position 2,772 of record NW_018397483.1, read on the forward strand.
TGAGATTATAAGACCATTTAGAGCGAGTAATAAGGCTTGTGAAAGAATGAATGACTATAAATAGACTTTTTTTGCCAATGAATGCCTATTTCTTTACATTTCTCTAGGTAGACATTCAATTATAGTCTATTTTAACTAAAAATATGCAAAAATTCAACTTAAAATCAATTATGAGATGCTAAAACTATCTACAGCGAATAATAAGGCTTTTGAAAAAATGAGTGACTATAAACGGACTTTTCTTGCCAGAGAATGCCTTTTTCTTCGTATATCCCAAGGTAAACATTGAATTATAATCTGTATTAATCAAAAATATAAAAAAAATTGAACATAAGACCAATTTTGAGATTATAAAATCATTTAAAGTGAGCAATAAGGCTTTTAAAGGAATGGGTGACTATAAATGGACTTTTGTTGCTAATGAATGATTTTTTCTTCATGTTTCCCAAGGTAGACTTTTAATTATAGTCGGTTTTAACTAAAATGTAAAAAACTTCAACTTAAAATCAATTATGGGATTATAAAACTATTTAAAGCGAGCAATAAAGCTTTTAAAGGAATGGATGACTATAAATGAACTTTTTTTGCCAATGAATGCCTTTTTCTTTATGTTTCTGAAGGTAAAAATTCAATTATAGTCCGTTTTGACGAAAAATGTAAAAGAATTTAACTAAAAACCAATTATGAGATTATAAAATCATTTAAAGCGAGTAATAAGGCTTTTAAAGGAATAGGAGACTATAAATGAACTTTTCTTGCCCATGAATGGCTTTATCTTTACATTTTTCAAATTAGACATTCAATCATAGTCTGTTTTAACCAAAAATATAAAAAAATTCAACTTAAAATTAATTTTAAGATTATAAAACTATTTA
>NW_018397483.1:4072-4244 GCF_002168275.2 Theobroma umbraticum
AAAGTGAGTAATAAGGCTTTTGAAAGAATGAGTGACTATAAATGAACTTTTCTTACTAATGAATACCTTTTTCTTTGTGTTTCCCAAGGTGGACATTCAATTATAATCTATTCTAACCAAAAATATAAAAATATTCATCCTAAAATCAATTATGAGATTATAAAACTATTTA
>NW_018397483.1:4254-4708 GCF_002168275.2 Theobroma umbraticum
TCAGGCTTTTGAAGGAATGGGTGACTATAAATAAACTTTTTTTACCAATGAATGATTTTTTTTCTTCATATTTCCCAAGGTAGACATTTAATTATAGTCTGTTTTAACCAAAAGGTAAAAAATTTCAACCTAAAATTAATTATTTGATTATAAAACTATTTAAAGCGAGTAATAATCCTTTTGAAGGAATAGGTGACTATAAACGGACTTTTCTTATAAGTGAATGCCTTTTGCTTCACATTTGTCAAGGTAAACATTCAATTATAACCTGTTTTAGGAAAAATATAAAGAACTTGAACATAAAATCAATTTTGAGATTATAAAATCATTTAAAGCGAGTAATAAAGACTTTAAAAAAATGAGCGACTATAAATGGTCTTTTTTTGTCAATGAATGCCTTTTTTTATATATTTTTTGAGGTAGACATTCAATTATAATCTGTTTTAACCAAAAA
>NW_018397483.1:4718-5235 GCF_002168275.2 Theobroma umbraticum
TTCAACTTAAAATTAATTATGAGATTATAAAACCATTTAAAACGTGTAATAAGGCTTTCGAAAGAATTGGTGATTATAAAATGAACTTTTTTAATCAATAAATATCCTTTTTTATGTTTCTCGAGGTAGACATTCAATTATAGTCTGTTTTAACTAAAAATATAAAAAAATTTAACTTAAAATCAATTATGAGATTATAAAACTATTTAAAGAGAGTAATAAGGCTTTTGAAGGATTGAATAACTATAAATGAACTGTTTTTATCAATGAATACCTGTTTCTTCACGTTTCATAAGGTAAATATTCAATTATAATCTGTTTTAACTAAAAATGTAAAACAAATTAAACCTAAAATCAATTATGAGATTATAAAACCATTTAAAGCGAGTAATAAGGCTTGTGAAGAAATTGGTGACTATAAATGAACTTTTTTTTACCAATGAATACCTTTTTCTTCACATTTCTCGAGGTTGACATTCAATTATAATCTGTTTTAACAAAAAATGTAAAAAAATTC
>NW_018397483.1:5245-5467 GCF_002168275.2 Theobroma umbraticum
CAATTATGAGATTATAAAACTATTTAAAACGAGTAATAAGGCATTTGAAGGAATAAGTAACTATAAATAGACTTTTCTTGTCAATGAATACCTTTTTCTTTACGTTTTTCGAGGTAAACATTCAATTATTATCTGTTTTAACAAAAAATGTAAAAATAATCAACTTAAAATATATTATGAGATTGTAAAACCGTTTAAAGCGAGTGATAAGGCTTTTGAAGG
>NW_018397483.1:5477-5575 GCF_002168275.2 Theobroma umbraticum
TATAAATGGACTTTTCTTGCCAATAAATACTTTTTTCTTCAAGGTTCTCGAGGTAGACATTCAATTATAGTCTGTTTTAACGAAAAATGTAAAAAATT
>NW_018397483.1:5585-5965 GCF_002168275.2 Theobroma umbraticum
TTAATTATGAGATTATAAAACCATTTAAAGCGAATAATAAAACTTTTGATAGAATGGGTGACTATAAATGGACTTTTGTTGTCAATAAATGCCTTTTTTCACGTTTTTTAAGGTAGACATTCAATTATTGTCTATTTTAATGAAAAATGTAAAAATAATAAACTTAAAATTAATTATGAGATTTAAAAACTATTTAAAAAGAGTAATAAGGCTTTTGAAATAATGGGTGACTATAAATGAACTTTTTTTGGTAATAAATACCTTTTTCTTCACGTTTCTTGAGGTAGACATTTAATTATAGTCCGTTTTGATAAAAAATGTAAACAAATTCAACTTAAAATCTATTATAAGATGATAAAACCATTTAAAGTGATTAATAA
>NW_018397483.1:5975-6077 GCF_002168275.2 Theobroma umbraticum
GGAATGGGTGACTGTAAATGGACTTTGCTTCTCAATGAATAGTTTTTTATACACGTTTTCTAAGGTAGACATTCAGTTATAATCTGTTCTAACCAAAAGCTA
>NW_018397483.1:6087-6234 GCF_002168275.2 Theobroma umbraticum
ACCTAAATCAATTATGAGATTATAAGGCCATTTAAAGCGAGCAATAAAGCTTATGAAGGAATGGATGACTATAAATAGAATTTTTTTGCCAATGAATACCTATTTCTTTACATTTCTTGAGGTAGACATTCAATTATAGTCTGTTTT
>NW_018397483.1:6244-6508 GCF_002168275.2 Theobroma umbraticum
ATAAAACAATTTAACTTAAAATCAATTATGAGATTATAAAACTATCTACAGCGAGTAATAAGGCTTTTGAAAAAAATGGTAACTATAAACGGACTTTTCTTGCCAGAGAATACCTTTTTCTTCGCATATCTCAGGGTAAAGATTGAATTATAATATGTATTAATCAAAAATGTAAAAAAAAATTGAACAGAAGATCAATTTTGAGATTATAAAATCATTTAAAGCAAGCAATAAGGCTTTTGAAGGAATGGGTGACTATAAATG
>NW_018397483.1:6699-6865 GCF_002168275.2 Theobroma umbraticum
GCTTTTGAAGGAATGGGTGACTATAAATGAACTTTTTTTTTTCAATGAATGCCTTTTTCTTTATGTTTCTAAAGGTAAAAATTGAATCGTAGTCTGTTTTAACCAAAAATGTAAAAGAATTCTACTACAAATTAATTATGAAATTATAAAATCATTTAAAGCGAGT
>NW_018397483.1:6875-7136 GCF_002168275.2 Theobroma umbraticum
TTGAAAGAATGAGAGACTATAAATGGACTATTCTTGCTAATGAATGCCTTTCTCTACACATTTTTTAATGTATACATTCAATCATAGTCTGTTTTAACCAAATATATAAAAAAATTTAACTTAAAATTAATTTTGAGATTATAAAACTATTTAAACCGAGCAGTTAGGCTTTTGAAAAAATGGATGACTATAAATAGAATTGTTTTTATCAATGAATACATTTTTCTTCATATTTCTTGAGATAGACATTCAATTATAGTC
>NW_018397483.1:7146-7235 GCF_002168275.2 Theobroma umbraticum
AAAAATGTAAAAAAGTTCAACTTAAAATTAATTATGAGATCATAAAACCTTTTAAAGGGTGTAATAAGGCTTTTGAAGGAATGGGTGAC
>NW_018397483.1:7245-7892 GCF_002168275.2 Theobroma umbraticum
CTTTTTTTACCAATGAATATCTTTTTCTTTACGTTTCTTAAGGTAGACATTTAATTATAGTTTGTTTTAACTAAAAATGTAAAAAAATTTAACTTAAAATTAATTATGAGATTATAAAACCATTTAAAGCGAGTAATAAGGCTTTTGAAGGAATGAGTGACTATAAATGAACTTTTCTTCCTAATGAATACTTTTTTCTTTACGTTTCCTAAGGCAGATATTCAATTATAATGTGTTCGAACCAAAAATATAAAAGAATTCATCCTAAAATCAATTATGAGATTATAAAACTATTTAAAGCGAGTAATCAGGCTTTTGAAAGAATGGGTGACTATAAATAGACTTTTTTTGCCAATGAATGATTTTTTTCTTTATGTTTTCTAAGGTAGACATTTAATTATAGTCTGTTTTAACCAAAATGTAAAAAATTTCAACCTAAAGTTAATTATTTGATTATAAAACTATTTAAAGTGAGTAATAAGCCTTTTGAAGGAATAGGTGACTCTAAACGGACTTTTCTTATAAGTGAATGCCTTTTGCTTCATATTTCTCATCGTAAACATTCAATTAGAACCTGTTTTAGGAAAAATATAAAGAAATTGAACATAAAATCTATTTTAGGACTATAAAATCATTTAAAGCGAGTA
>NW_018397483.1:7902-8027 GCF_002168275.2 Theobroma umbraticum
TGAAGAAATGGGTGACTATAAATGTTCTTTTTTTTCAATGAATGCCTTTTTCTGCATGTTTCTTGAGGTAGACATTCAATTATAATCTGTTTTTAACCAAAAATATAAAAAAAATTCAACTTAAA
>NW_018397483.1:8037-8177 GCF_002168275.2 Theobroma umbraticum
AGATTATAAAACCATTTAAAACGTGTAATAAGGCTTTCGAAAGAATGGGTGACTATAAATGGATTTTTTTTACCACTAAATATCTTTTTCTTTATGTTTCTCGAGGTAGACATTCAATTACAGTCTGTTTTAACTAAAAA
>NW_018397483.1:8187-8296 GCF_002168275.2 Theobroma umbraticum
TTTAACTTAAAATCAATTATGAGTTTATAAAACCATCTAAAGTGAGTAATAAAGCTTTTGAAGGAGTGGGTGACTATAAATAAACTTTTCTTACCAATGAATGCCTTTT
>NW_018397483.1:8379-8544 GCF_002168275.2 Theobroma umbraticum
GATTATAAAACTATTTAAACTGAGTAATAAGGCTTATGAAGAAATAGGTAACTATAAATGGACTTTTTTTTACCAATAAGTACCTTTTGCTTCACATTTCTTGAGGTTGACATTCAATTATAGTTTGTTTTAACCCTAAATGTAAAAAAATTCAACTTAAAATCA
>NW_018397483.1:8554-8734 GCF_002168275.2 Theobroma umbraticum
TATAAACCCATTTAAAGCGAGTAATAAGACCTTTGAAGGAATGGGTAACTATAAATGGACTTTGCTTGCCAATGAATATCGTTTTCTTTACGTTTCTTAAGGTAGACATTCAATTATTATTTGTTTTAACAAAAAATGTAAAATTAATCAAATTAAAATCAATTATGAGATTGTAAAACT
>NW_018397483.1:8744-8867 GCF_002168275.2 Theobroma umbraticum
AGTAATAAGGCTTTTGAAGGAATAGGAGACTATTAATGGATTTTTATTGCCAATAAATTTTTTTTCTTCAACTTTCTTGAGGCAGACATTCAATTATAGTCTGTTTTGACAAAAAATGTAAAA
>NW_018397483.1:8877-9240 GCF_002168275.2 Theobroma umbraticum
TAAAATCAATTATGAGATTATAAAACCATTTAAAGCGAATAAAAAGACTTTTGATGGAATGTGTGACTATAAATGGACTTTTATTGTCAATAAATGTCTTTTTTCATGTTTCTTAAGGTAGACATTTAATTACTGTCTGTTTTAATGAAAAATATAAAAATAATCAACTTAAAATTAATTATGAGATTTAAAAACCATTTAAACAAAAGTAATAAGGCTTTTGAAATAATGGGTAACTATAAATGGACTTTTTTTGAAAATAAATACCTTTTTCTTCACGTTTTTTAAGGTAGACATTTAATTATAGTCTGTTTGACCAAAAATGTAAGAAAATTCAACTTAAAATTAATTATGAGATTATAA
>NW_018397483.1:9250-9374 GCF_002168275.2 Theobroma umbraticum
AGTGATTAATAAGGCTTTTGAAGGAATGGGTGACTATAAATGGACTTTGCTTATCAATGAACGGTTTTTTGTACACGTTTCCTAAAGTAGACATTCAATTATAATCTGTTCTAACCAAAAGCTA
>NW_018397483.1:9384-9721 GCF_002168275.2 Theobroma umbraticum
ACCTAAATCAATTATGAGATTATAAGACTATTTAAAGCGAGCAATAAGGCTTATGAAGAAATGAGTGACAATAAATAGACTTTTTTTTACAAATAAATACCTATTTCTTTACATTTCTCGAGGCAGACATTCAATTATAGTCCGTTTTAACCAAAAATGTGAAAAAATTCAACTTACAATCAATTATGAGATTATAAAACCATCTACAGCGAGTAATAAGGTTTTTTAAAAAATAGGTGACTCTAAACGGACTTTTCTTGCCAGAGAATGCCTTTTCTTTGTATATCTCAAGGTAAACATTGAATTATAATCTATATTAATCAAAAATGTAAAAAAA
>NW_018397483.1:9731-10126 GCF_002168275.2 Theobroma umbraticum
AGATCAATTTTGAGATTATAAAATCATTTAGAGCGAGCAATAAGGCTTTTGACGGAATGGGTGACTATAAATGGACTTTTTTTGCAAATGAATGATTTTTTCTACACGTTTCCTAAGGTAAATATTTAATTATAGTCAATTTTAACCAAAATGTAAAAAACTTCAACTTAAAATTGATTATGAGATTATAAAATCATTTAAGGCAAGGAATAAGGCTTTTGAAGAAATGGGTGACTGTAAATAGACTTTTTTTGCCAATGAATGCCTTTTTCTTTATGTTTCTAAAGGTAAAAATTCAATTCTAGTCTGTTTTAACTAAAAATGTAAAAGAATTCAACTAAAAATCAATTATGAGATTAAAATATCATTTAAAGCGAGTAATAAGGCTTTTGAAG
>NW_018397483.1:10136-10403 GCF_002168275.2 Theobroma umbraticum
CTATAAATGGACTTTTCTTGTCAATGAATGCCTTTCTCTTCACGTTTTTTGAGGTAGACATTCAATCATAGTCTGTTTTAACCAAAACTATAAAAAAATTCAACTTAAAATTAATTTTGAGACTATAAAACTATTTAAAGCGAGTAGTAAGGCTTTTGAAGAAATGAGTGACTATCAATAGACTTTTTTTTATCAATGAATGCATTTTTCTTGATATTTCTTGAGATAGACATTCAATTATAGTCTGTTTTAACCAAAAATGTAAAA
>NW_018397483.1:10415-10592 GCF_002168275.2 Theobroma umbraticum
AAATTAATTATGAGATTATAAAACTATTTAAAGCGAGTAATAATACTTTTGAAGAAATCAGTGACTATAAATGAACTTTTCTTACCAATGAATACCTTTTTGTTTATGTTTCCCAAGGCAAACATTCAATTATAATCTGCTCCAACCAAAATATAAAAAAATTCATCCTAAAATCAA
>NW_018397483.1:10602-11091 GCF_002168275.2 Theobroma umbraticum
ATAAAACTATTTAAAGCGAGTAATCATGCTTTTGAAGGAATGACTAACTATAAATAGACTCTTTTTGCCAATGAATGATTTTTTTCTTCATGTTTCCCAAGGTAGACATTTAATTATAGTTTGTTTTAACCATAATGTAAAAAAGTTCAACCTAAAATCAATTATTTGATTATAAAACTATTTAAAGCATGTAATAAGGCTTTCGAAGGAATAGGTGACTATAAACGGACTTTTCTTATAAGTGAATGCCTTTTGATTCATGTTTCTCAAGGTAAACATTCAATTATAACCTGTTTTAGGAAAAATATAAAGAAATTGAACATAAAATCAATTTTGGGACTATAAAATCAGTTAAAGCGAGTAATAAGGCTTTTGAAGAAATGGGTGACCATAAATGATCTTTTTTTGTCAATGAATGCCTTTTCCTTCATGTTTCCTAAGGTAGACATTCAATTATAGTCTGTTTTAACTAAAAATGTAAAAAAATTT
>NW_018397483.1:11101-11270 GCF_002168275.2 Theobroma umbraticum
CAATTATGAGATTATAAAACCATTTAAAGCGAGTAATAAGGCTTTTGATGGAGTGGGTGACTATAAATGAACTTTTCTTACCAACGAATACCTCTTTCTTCACATTTCCCAAGGTAGACATTCAATTATAATCTGTTCTAACTAAAAATGTAAAAAAATTCAACTTAAA
>NW_018397483.1:11294-11450 GCF_002168275.2 Theobroma umbraticum
TTTAAAGCGAGTAATAAGGCTTGTGAAGAAATAGGTGACTATAAATGGACTTTTTTTTTACCAATGAATATCTTTTTCTTCACATTTCTCGAGGTTGACATCCAATTATAGTCTGTTTTAATCAAAAATATAAAAAAATTCAACTTAAAATCAATT
>NW_018397483.1:11482-11627 GCF_002168275.2 Theobroma umbraticum
AAGGCTTTTGAAGAAATGGGAGACTATAAATGGACTTTTCTTGCCAATGAATGCCTTTTTTTAACTATTTTGAGATAGACATTCAATCATACTCTGTTTTAACAAAAAATATAGAAACATTGAACTTAAAATCAATTATGAGATT
>NW_018397483.1:11637-11838 GCF_002168275.2 Theobroma umbraticum
TTAAAGCGAGTAATAAGGCTTCTGAAAGAATAGATGATTTTAAATGGACTTTTCTTGTCTATGAAAGCTTTTTTCTTCACCTTTCTCAAGGTAGACATTCAATTATAATTTGTTTTGACTAAAAATATAAAAAAAATTAAACTTAAAATCAATTTTGGGATTCTAAAACCATTTAAAGCGAGCAATAAGGCTTTTGAAGGA
>NW_018397483.1:11848-12295 GCF_002168275.2 Theobroma umbraticum
ATAAATGAACTTTTTTTGTCAATGAATGCCTTTTTCTTCATATTCTTCAAGATAGACATTCAATTATAGTCTGTTTTGATAGAAAATACAAGAAAATTCAACTTAAAATCAAATATGAGATTATAAAATTATTTAAAGTGGGTAATAAGGCTTTTGAAGGAATAAGTGACTATAAATGGACTATTTTTGTCAATGAATACCTTTTTCCTGACGTTTCTTGATGCAGACATTCAATTATAATATGTTCTAGCAAAAAATATAAAAAAATCCAACGTAAAATCAATTATGAGATTAAAAAATTATTTAAGGCGAGTAATAGGGCTTATGAAGAAATGGATGACTATAAATGGACTTTTTTTGCCAATGAATGCTTTTTTTCTCATGTTTCTAGATGTTGACATTCAATTATAGTCTATTTTAACCAAAAATGTAAAAAAATTCAACTTA
>NW_018397483.1:12395-12705 GCF_002168275.2 Theobroma umbraticum
AAGCAAGTAATAAGGCTTTCGAAGGCATGGGTGACTATAAATGGACTTTTTTTGTTGATGAATGACTTTTTCTCCATGTTTCCCAAGGCCAACACTCAATTCTAATTTTTTTAACAAAAAATGTAAACAAATTCAACTTGGAATCAATTTTGAGATTATAAAACCATTCAAAGCGTGTAATAAAGCTCTGGAAGGGATGGGTGGCTATAAATGGACTTTTTTTATGAATGAGTGACTTTTTCTTCACGTTTTTCAAGATAAACACTAAATTATAATCTGTTTTGATGAAAAATGCAAAAAGATTCAACTT
>NW_018397483.1:12715-12930 GCF_002168275.2 Theobroma umbraticum
ATGAGATTATAAAACCATTTAAAGTAAGTATTAAGCCTTCCAAAGGCATGGATGACTACAAATAGACTTTTCTTGCCAATGAATAGCTTTTTCTTCATGTTTCCAAAAACCAACACTCAATTATAATCTGTTTTGATGAAAAATGTAAAAAAACTTAACTTAAAATTAATTATGAGACTATAAAATCATTCAAAGTGAGTAATAAGGCTTTGAAA
>NW_018397483.1:12940-13429 GCF_002168275.2 Theobroma umbraticum
ACTATAAATGGACTTTTCTTGCCCATAAATGTTTTTTTCTTCATGTTTCCCAAGGCAGATATTCAAATATAGTATATTTTAATAAAAAATTCAAAAATCTAAAAAAATTCAGCTTAAACTTAATAATGAGATCATAAAACCATTTAAAGCGTGTAATAAAGTTTTAGAAAGCATGGGTGGCTATAAATGGACTTTTTTTTATCAATAAATGGCTTTTTCTTCATGTTTTTCAAGGTAAATACTAAATTATAATCTGTTTTGACCAAACGAGTAAAACAATTCAACTTAAAATCAATAATGAGATTATAAAATCATTTAAAGTGAGAAATAAGGCTTTGAAAGGTATGGGTGACCATAAATGGACATTTCTTGCCAATGAATCATATTTTCTTCATATTTCTCAAGGCAAACACTCAATTATAATATGTTTTAATTAAAAATATAAAAAAATTTAACTTCAAATCAATTATGAGATTATAAAATCATTTA
>NW_018397484.1:0-223 GCF_002168275.2 Theobroma umbraticum
GTTTCTCAAGGTAGACAATCAATTATAATTTGTTTTAACCAAAAATGTAAAAAAGTCAACTTACAATCAATTATGATATTACAAAACTATTTAAAGCGAGTAATAAGGTTTTTGAAGGCATGAGTGACTATAAATGGGCAATTGTTGTCAATAAATGAATTTTTCTTTACGTTTCTCAAGGTAGATAATCAATTATAATTTGTTTTAACCAAAAATGTAAAAA
>NW_018397484.1:235-352 GCF_002168275.2 Theobroma umbraticum
GTGACTATAAATGGGCTTTTCCTACAAATAAATGAGTTTGTCTTCATGTTTCCCGAGATAAACATTCAATTATAATCTGTTTTAATGAAAAATGTAAAAAAAATTCAACCTAAAATC
>NW_018397484.1:362-585 GCF_002168275.2 Theobroma umbraticum
TCATAAAACTATTTAAAGTGAGTAATAAGGCTTTCGAAGGGATGAGTGAATATAAATGGACTTTTCTTGTCAATGAATGGCTTTTTTTTCACGTTTCTTAAGGTAGACAATAAATTATAATTTGTTTTAACCAAAATGTAAAAAAATTTAACTTACAAACAATTATGATATTACAAAACCATTTAAAGTGAGTAATAAGGCTTTTGAAGAAATGAGTGACTAT
>NW_018397484.1:668-1279 GCF_002168275.2 Theobroma umbraticum
GGCATTCAATTATAAAAAAAATTATTTTAACAAAAAATAGAAAAAAATTCAATTCAAAATCAATTATGAGATTATAAAGCCATTTAAAGCGAGTAATATGGCTTTCGTAGGCTTGAGTGGCTATAAATGGGCTTTTCTTGCAAATGAATGGGTTTTTCTTTATGTTTCCTAATGCAAACATTCAATTATAATATGTTTTAACCAAAAATGTAAAAAAACTCAGTTTAAAATCAATTATGAGATTATAAAACTGTTTAAAGCGAGTAATAAGGTTTTTAAAGGCATGGGTGGGTATAAATGGGCTTTTCTTATCAATCAATAGTTTTTTCTTCATGTTTCTCAAGGTAGACAATCAATTAAAATTTGTTTTAACAAAAAATGTAAGAAATTTAACTTACATTCAATTATGAGATTACAAAACCATTTAAAACGTTAATAAGGCTTTTGAGGGAATGAGTGATTATAAATGGACTTTTCTTGCCAATGAATGCCTTTTCTTCACTTTTTCCAGGGCTAACATTCAATTAGAATCCGTTCTAACTAAAAATATAAAACAAATTAACTTCAAATCAATTATGAGATTAGAAAACCATTTAAAGTGAGTAATAAGT